>NW_007249784.1:118367-119262 GCF_000164805.1 Carlito syrichta
CCCGGCTTTTTTTTTTTCTTAATACAATATTTATTTATCTTCCCTCTGTCAAACCCCGAGTCAACCACTTTCCCAGGCTGCCTGGGAAGCTACAGAAAAAAGAACATACAGGACAGACGAGATGTGGGAGAAAGAATGATGGGCTGTGGAGACGGCTCCTTCACATGGCCAAGAGGATGAGAAAGGCTACTGTCAGGCAAAAGAGCCCCATGGCCTCTGAGAGGGCAAAACCAAGAATGGCATAGGAGAAGAGCTGTTGCTTCAGAGAAGGGTTCCTGGCATAACTGATGATGAGACTCCCAAACACAGTCCCAATCCCAGTCCCAGAACCAGCCACCCCACCTGTGGCGGCCCCAGCCCCAAGGAGGCCACTGTGTTGATGTCCCTTGAAATGGTGCTGGTTTGGAAGCTGCGGCTAGGGACAAGTGAAGTAAGGGGACACAAGACTCAAAAATAAGCAACTGCCAAACTGCTGAGGCGCTCATCTGGCAGTGTCTCTGGTCGTTTCAGCACCAATGCAGACAGTAGTCAGCTCAGCAGCTGAGTGGTACGCTTGACCAAGGAGGGGGTGGAGGTCAACTTGCAGCAGGCATACATTTTCAGGGGGCAAGGAGCTGTGGCAGAAATGCTGATCCCAGTGCAGAGAAGACAGTCCTTTTACTTCTGTAAACATGATTTCCTTAGTCCGTTGAACATTTATGTATGTGTGTGTGTATGTATGTATGTATTTTTAAGCCAGGGTCTTACTCTGTCACCCAGGATGGAGTGCAATGGCATGATCACAGCTTACAACAGCCTTGACCTCCTGGGCTCAGGTGATCCTTCCACCTCAGCCTCCCAAGTAGAAATTAACTCCTGGTTAATTTCTTTTTTTTTTTTTTTGAGTTGGAGTCTC
>NW_007249784.1:119370-120990 GCF_000164805.1 Carlito syrichta
CTACAGGTGTGCACTACCACGCCCGGCTAATTTTTTGATTTATTATAGAGATGAGGTCTCGCCTGCCCAAGCGGATCTCGAACCTGCAGGCTCAGGCAATCCACTCACCTCAGCCTCCCAAAGGCGCGGGATTACAGGCTGAGCCACCGAGCCCGGCTAATTTCTTAAAAAATTTTTAGAGACTAGGTCTTGCTACGTTACCCAGGCTGGTCTCGAATTCCTGGGCTCAAGCAACCTATTTTATTTATTTATTTTTGAGTTTGGGTCTTACTCTGTCACCTAGACTGGAATGCAGTAACATGATCACAGCTCACCACATCCTTTACCTTCTGGGTTCAGGCGATCCTTTTGTCTAAGCTACCTGAATAGCTAGGACTACAGGCATACGCCACCAAGCCTAGCTAATTTTTTAAATGTTTTTGTAGAGACAATGCCTTGCTATGTTGCTTAGACTCTCATAGGCAGTTTCTATTGCCTGCTTTTTTCCTCCTGTGTATTCCCTGTTCTTCCCTGTTCTTCCTCCTCCTCCTCTTCTTCTTTTTGTCATTATTATTTTTAAAAATTTTTATTTCGCCGGGCTCAGTGGCTCAGCCTGTAATCCCGCGCTTTGGAAGGCTGAGGTGAGTGGATTGTCTGAGCCCACGGGTTCTAGACCCACCTGGGCAACTTGGCGAGACCTCCTCTCTACAATAAATCAAAAATCAGCCGGGCATGGTAGTGCGTGCCTGGAATCTCGGCTACTCGGAAGGCTGAGGTGGAAGGATCGCTGGAGCCCAGCAGGTCGAGGCTGCGGTGGCCAGGAGTGGCCACTGCACTCCAGTCTGGGTGACAGAGTGAGACTCCAACTAAAAAAAAAAAAAAAATTTTTATTTCTGTAGTTGAAGTCTTGCTTGATTGCCCAGACTGGAATATAGTGGCACAATTATAGTTCACTGTAACTTTGAACTCCTGGGCTCAAGTGATCCTTTTGCCTAAGCCTCCCAAGTAGGTAGGATTACAGGCACATGCTACTACACTTGGCTGATTTTGAATTTTTTTGGTAAAGACAGGGACTCACAATGTTACTCAGGCTGGTCTCAAACTCCTGGCCTCAAGTCATCCTCCCACCTGGGCCTTTCAAAGTGCTGAGATTACAGGTATGAGCCACCACGCTCAGCGTACACTTACCTATTTCTTTGCAGTTCTTATAATTTTTTGGCCCAAAACTGGAATATATATTTATTTGAGTCAGGATCTCACTCTTGCTCAGGCTGGAATGCAGTGGTACGATCACGCTTCATTGTGACCTCGAACTCCTGGAGTCAGGTGATCCTTCTGCCTCAGCTTCCACAGTAGCTGGGACTACAGGCACATGCCACCACACTCAGCTAATTGTTTTTATTTTTTGTAGGGACAGGTCTCACTATGTTACCCAGGGTGGTCTCGAACTCCTGCGCTCAACATATCCTCCTGCCTTGGCCTCCCAAAGTGCTGGGATTATAGACATGAGCCACGGCACCTGGCTAAAAACTGAACATTTAAAAATAATATATTAGCCGGGCTCGGTGGTTCAGCCTGTAATCCCGCGCCTTTGGGAGGCTGAGGTGAGTGGATTGCATGAGCCCGCGGGTTCGAGACCCG
>NW_007249784.1:121269-125554 GCF_000164805.1 Carlito syrichta
CCACTCACCTCGGCCTCCCAAAGTGCGGGGATTACAGGCTGAGCCACCGAGCCCGGCCTGTTAATCTTTTTTTTTTGAGTTGGAGTCTCACTCTGTTATCCAGGGTGGAGTGCAGTGGCACACTCACAGCCACCACAACCTTGACCTGCTGCCGGGCTCAGGCGATCCTTGTGCCTCAGCCTTCTAAGTAGCTGGATCTACAGGTACAGGCCACCACTCCTGGCTAATTTTTTCATGTATTGTAGAGACAAGGGCTCACCAAGTTGCCCAGATTGGTCTCGAACCCCTGGACTCAGACAATCCTCTCACCTGGGCCTTCCAAAGTGCTGGGATTACAGGCGTTAGCTACTGCTCCCTGCCAACTTGTTGCTCTTAATTCAGAGAACTACAGTTGACCTTTGAACAACTCAGGAGTTAGAAGCACCTACCCACTATGCAGCCAAAAACCTGTGGCAGCCTGCGTGGCTGCCTTTAGGTCCCAAGAGAGAACGGCGAGAGATTAAGAAAGACACAGACACAAAGACATAAAGAAAAGCTGTGGCCCGGTGGGACACTTTCCTCTGATGGAGGAGAAGTGGCCCCGAACTAGCTCAGCATGTTTATTTTATAATCAAGCACAAAGGAAGTTGGGAGGGGTTCAAGGTCTATGAGGGAGCTGTAATGGAATTTTGTTGCTACATAAATGGCAAGCTGTTCCGCGGTTATCTTGTTGTAGCTAAGGCTTTATCTATACTACGTGCACCCGGATGTGTGGGCTGTTCTGTGTAGCAGGCTGCATCCCTTGCTCTTTGGTTAGGGAGCGGAGCAGCCAAGCGGGAACTTGCCTGCGCTTGGGGCCTTGCCTTTGCTTAAGGTCTGCTGTCTGGACAGCGTTCGTCCGCTCCACATCTCACCTGCTCCCCACAAAAACCCATGTATAGTTTTTGACTCCTCTCTCCCCAAAATAGGATAAAAAAACAAAATAGCGGGGCATGGTGGCTCATGCCTGTCATCCCAGCACTTTGGGAGGTGGAGGTGAGAGAATTGCCTGAGCCCAGGGGTTCGAGACCAGCCTGGGCAGCTTGGTGAGACCTTGTCTCTACAATAAATGAAAAAATTAGCCAGGCATGGTGGCGCACGCCTGTAGTTTCAGCTACGTGGAATGGAAGACTGAGGCAGAAGGATCACCTGATCCCAGCAGGTCAAGGCTGCAGTGGCTGTGCATGTGCCACTGCACTAGCCTGGGCAACAGAGTGAGACTCCAACTTAAAACAAAAACAAAAATAGGCTGGGCTTGGTGACTCAGCCTGTAATCCCAGCACTTTAGGAGGCCTAGGTGAGTGGCTTGCCTGAGCCCGCGGGTTCAAGACCAACCTGGACAACTTGGCAAGATCTTGTCTCTACAAATCATAAATTAGCTGGACGCAATAGCCCGCGCCTACTGTAGTTCCAGCTACTTGGAAGGCTGAGGCGGAAGCATCGCCGGAACCCAGCAGGTCGACGCTGGGGTGGTGGTAAATATGCCACTGCATTCCAGCCTGGGCAATGGAGTGAGACTCCAACTCAAACAAACAAACAAACAAAAACAGCTGGGCATGGTGGCTCATGCCTATAATCCCAGCACTTTGGGAGGCAGAGGCGAGAGGATTGCCTTAGCTCACGGGTTCAAGACTAGCCTGAACAACTTTGAGACCTCATCTATATAATAAATCAAAAAATTAGCCAGGCATGGTGGCTCGTGCTTTTTGTTCCAGCTACTTGGAAGGCTGAGGCGAAAGGATCGCCTGAGCCCAGCAGATCAAGGCTGCTGTGGTTATGAGTGTGCCACTGCATTCCAGCCTGGATGACAGAGTGAGACTCTGATTAAAAAAAAAAATTATCGACTCCTCCATAATGATAGCTTACTGTTGACCAAAAGCCTTAGCAATAATATAGTCAACTAACACATTTTGTATATGTTTTATATACTGTATTTATGCAATAAAGTAAAGGCATGGGACACTAACATAACTACTGTAGACTATAAACACTGTACACTGTATACTTAATTTATGAAAAAAACAAAGGAATTGCACCATGATGTTGTTAGGCGATTGGAATTTTTCATCTCCATTATAATCTAATGGGATCACTGTCATATTTGCAGTCATGTCTCTAGCACTTTTTTTTTTTTTTTTGAGTTGGAGTCTCACTCTGTGACCCAGACCAGAGTGCAGTGGCCGCTCCCGGCCACCGCAGCCTCGACCTGCTAGACTCCGGTGATCCTTTCGCCTCAGCCTTCCTAGTAGCCGGAATTACAGGCATGAGCCACCACGCCTGACTGATTTTTGATTTATTGTAGAGATGAGGTCTCGCCAAGTTGCCCATGTGGGTCTCGAACCCGCGGGTTCAGGCAGTTCACTCACCTCAGCCTCCCAAAGGCACGGGATTACAGGCTGAGCCACCGAGCCCGGCTTCTAGTACTTTTTTAAAGAAAGTGTTCATAATTGCCTTGTTGTAGTCCCCCTCTCTTTTATTTTTGAGAGTATCTTCCCGTAACGTTTAAAATTGAAAGACACTTTGGCTGGACATTTACTGTATTCTTGCAATACTCTCTTCTCAGAATTTTTTTTTTTTTTTTTTTTAGTTGGAGTCTCACTCTGTCGCCCAGACTGGAGTGCAGTGGCTGCTCCCGACCACTGCATCCTCGACTTGCTGGGCGCCAGCGATCCTTCCGCCTCAGCCTTCCAAGTAGCTGGAACTACAGGCGCGCGCTACCACGGCCGGCTAATTTTTGATTTATTGTAGAGAAGAGGTCTCACCAAGTTGCCCAGGCAGGTCTCGAACCCGCGGGCTCAGGCAATCCACGCAGCTCAGCCTCCCAAAGGCACGGGATTGGATTACAGGCTGAGCCACCGAGCCTGGCTTCCTCAGAATTTTATAGATATGGCTTGATCTCTTCTGTCACTGAACACTGCTTTGGAGAAATTTGTGGCTTTGCTGATATTTTTATCTTTAATTTTCCTGTCTGGATATTTGAGAAATGATTTCTATATCTTTGAAGCCCAATAATGTAATCAGAGTATATTATATTACCTATGACTACATAACAAATTGCCCCAAACCTATTGGCTTCACAACATTTAGTATATTACAGTTTCTGTGGATCAGGAATCGAATATTTTTTTAAATTGGGGCAAAATTCACAAAACATAAAATTAACCATTTTCAAGTATACAATCCAGAGGCATTTAGTACATTCACAGTGTTGTATGACCACTACCCTGTGTCCATTAGCACTTCCCTTTTCCCCAACCCCTGTAATTCCAGAACTTTGAGAAGTGGAGGCGAAAGGATTGCAGGAGCCCAGGAGTTTGAGACCAGCCTGGGCAACAGGGTGAGACCTTGTCTCTACAATAATTAAAAAAGGAACTAGGCATGGTGGTGTGTGCCTGTGGTTCCAGCTACTTGGACTATCAAGGCTCCGGTGGTCATAAGCGTGCTACTGCATTCCAGCCTGGGCAACAGAGTGGGATTCTGACTAAAAAAAAAGGTGGGGGGAGGAATTTGGTCATTTTTGTGACATACAGCAATTCAACAAATAATCATAATTATTACTGATAGCATTAAGACATCAGTAGTATAGGAATCTCATATAATTTTGGAATACATATTAATAATAAATTTATAGAAAATATAACCTGGTCGGGCACGGTGGCTTAAGCCTGTAATCCCAGAACTTTGGGAGACCAAGGTGAGATGATTGCCTGAGTCCAAGGGTTCGAGACCAGCCTGGGCAACTTGGTGAGATCTCATCTCCAATAAATCAAAAAACTAGCCGGGCATGGTGGTGTGTGCCTGTAGTTCTAGCTACTTGGAAGTCTGAGGCAGAAGGATCGCCTGAGCCCAGCAGGTTGAGGCTGTGATGGCCATGAGTGTGCCACTGCACTCCAACCTGAGTTACAGAGTGAGACTCCAACTCAAAAAAAAGAAGAAAAGAAACGAAAATATAACCTAAAGAAAGTTAAACACCATTTTATATTTGACAATAATTCCTATATGATTTAACATAATAAACTGAATAGCCTTATGTTAGGGGCTCTAAAAATTTTTTTAAAAATTAATTTGAGGTAAAAAAGACTGAATTTAGAGTTTGGAAAATTTGTTATATATTAAGTTTAAAACACTGGATATCACAAAATAGAATGACAGGCCACTGTAAAATAGGTCATTCATTTCGACAAAGTGGTAATTCAAAGATTTTAAAAAGCCGGGCTCGGTGGCTCAGCCTGTAATCCTGTGCCTTTGGGAGGCTGAGGTGAGTGCT
>NW_007249784.1:125859-139379 GCF_000164805.1 Carlito syrichta
AGAGTGAGACTCCAACTCAAAAAAAAAAAAACAAAACACAAAGATTTTAAAGAATAAATGCCTTTTTTTTTTTGAGTTGGAGTCTCACTTTGTCAACCAGACAGGAGTGCAGTGGCATATTGCTCACGGCCATCTCAGCTTCTACCTGCTGGGCTCAGGCAATCCTTCCACCTCAGCCTTCCAAGTAGCTAGAACGACAGGTGTACACACCACGCCCAGCTAACTTTTTGATTTATTGTAGAGATGAGGTCTCGCCATGTTGCTCAGGCTGGTCTCAAACCCCTGAGCTCAGGTAATCCTCTCACCTCCAACTCCCGAAGTGCTAGGACTGCAGGCTTGAGCCACCGCGCAAGGTGAGCAAAGGTCTTTAGTCCTAGATAGAGGAGACACAGTTACCTAAACAATAAAACCTAAAAAAGACACCATAAGGCCAGACATGACAGCTCACACTTATAATCCCAGCACTTTGGGAGGCTGAGGTGGAAGCATTGCTTAAGCCCAGGAGTTCAAGACCAGCCTAGGCAACATAGTAAGACCCTCGTCTCTACAAAAAAATTAAAAAATTAGCTGAGCATGGTGGCACTCGCCTGCAGTTCCAGCTACTCAGGAGGCTGAGGTGGAAGGATCTCCTGAAGCCAGAATGCTGAGGCTGTATATGTCACTGCACTCCAGCTTGGGAGACAGAGTGAGATTCCGAGTCAAAAAAAAAATAGAGAGACTTTGTCTCTACAATAAATTTTAAAAATTAGCCGGACTTGGTGGCATAAGTCTGTAGTTTTGGCTTCTTGGAAGGCTGAGGTGGAAGGATCGCCTGAGCCCAGCAGGTTGAGGCTGCGGTGGCCGTGAGCTTGCCACTGCACTCCAGCCTGAGATACAGAGTGAGACTCCCACTCAAAAATAAAAAATAAAAAAGGCCCCAGAGTGTGGGCCTTTGCATCAGAATAACAGGATTTTCTTGGAGCACTGATCTGCTCTTTTATAAATAAAGCTATAAAAGGTTATAAAGGGTTTATGGAAAGGTTTATGGATTTGACCTTATGGTCAAACTGATTGAGATTAGATTTGTTTATAAGATTGTATTAAAATTAGATTTAGGCCAGCCACAGTGGCTCATACCAGTAATCCCAGTGCTTTGGGAAGCTTGGGTGAGAGGATTGCTTGAGCCCAGGAGTTTGCAACCAGCCTAGGCAACATGGCGAGACCTCATCACCATAAAAATAAAAATCATCCATTGTCTTGCTAGACTCTGGTGTGGCCATGTGCTCTTTGAGCTATGGCTGTCACCATGCTTCCCTCCCTCATCTTGGGCAGGTGAATCTTCTCTCTCTCGCTCTCTAATTTACTTTTTTTTTTATTGAGTTGGAGTCTCACTCCTTCACCCAGGCTGGAGTGCAGTGGCATGTATGTTCACAGCCACCCCAGCATCGACCAACTGGTTTCCAGTGATCCTTCTGCCTCAGCCTTCCAAGTAGCTGGAACTACAGGCATGCGCTACCACGCCCGGCTAATTTTTGATTTATTGTAGAGATGAGGTCTTGCCAAGTTGCCCAGCCGGGTCTCAAACCCTCGGGCTCAGGCAATCCACTCACCTCAGCCTCCCAAAGCGCGGGATTACAGGCTGAGCCACTGAGCCCGGCTTGAACACAATTTTTGTGTAAAATTGAGAAATAGTAAATTATTTTTGTTTACCTTTTGAATAAACTGAAATAAAAAGGAGGGAAGAGAGACAGAGAGATCTTGTTAGCCTTACAGTGTCTTTTTTTTCTTTTTGAGTTGGGGGTCTCATTCTGTCTCCCAGGCTGGAGTACAGTGGCACACACATCCTCAGCATCCTGGCTTCAGGAGATCCTTCCACCTCAGCCTCCTGAGTAGCTGGAACTGTAGGCGTGTGCCACCATGCTCAGCTAATTTTTTAATTTTTTTGTAGAGACGAGGGTCTTACTATGTTGCCTAGGCTGGTCTTGAACTCCTGGGCTCAAGCAATGCTCCCGCCTCAGCCTCCCAAAGTGCTGGGATTATAAGTGTGAGCTGCCATGTCTGGCCTTATGGTGTATTTATTAGGTCTTATTGTTTAGGTAACTGTGTCTCCTCTATCTAGGATTTAAGCCTTTTGCTTGCCTGGCACGGCTGCTCAAGCCTATAATCCCAGCACTTTGGGAGGCAGAGGCGAGAGGATTGCCTGAGCTCAAGGGTTTGAGACTAACCTGAGCAACATGGCGAGACCTCATCTCTACAATAAATCAAAAAATTAGCTGGGCATGGTGGCGCACACCTGTGGTTCCAGCTACTTGGAAGACTGACTGAGGTGGAAGGATTGCCTGAGCAATCATAGTTCACCACAGCCTCAGCATCCTGGGTTCAGGTGATTCTTCCGCCTCAGCCTTCCAAGTAGCTGTAACCACAGGCATGAGCCACCATGCCCAGCTAATTATTTATTTTTTATAGTAGAGATGATGTGTCACCATGTTGCTCAAGCTGGTCTTGAACACCTGAGCTCAGGCAATCTTCTCGCCTTCACTTTCCAAAGTGCTGGGATTATAGGCGTGAGTCACTGTGCCTGGCTGTTTTTCTTTTTTGGTGTTTATTTTTTTGAGTCAGAGTCTCACTCTGTTGCCCAGGATGGAGTGCAGTGGCCCGCTCATGGCTACCACAGCCTCAACCTACTGGGCTCAGACAATCCTTCCATCTCAGCCTTCCAAGTAGCTGGAACTATAGGTGCTCATCATCACACCCAGCTAATTTTGGTTTTGTTTTGTTTTGAGTTGGAGTCTCACTCTGTTGCCCAGACTGGAGTGCAGTGGCCACTCCTGGCCACCGTAGCCTCGACCTGCTGGGCTCCAGCAATCTTCCTGCCTTAGCCTCCCAGAGTGCTGGAACTATAGGCCACTGCACCTGGCCCCTATTTCTTTAATTAATTAATTTATTTTTTAGTTAGAGTCTCACTCTGGTGCCCAGGTTGGAGTGCAGTGGCACACTCAGTCACCGCAGCCTCAACCTACTGGGCTCAGGTGATCCTTCTGCCTCAGCCTTCCAAGTAGTTGGAACCACAGGCCTGTGCTACCATGCCCAGCTAATTTTTTGATTTATTGTAGAGACGAGGTCTTGCCAAGTTGCTCAGGCTGGTCTTAAACCCCTGATCTCAGGCAATTCTCTCACCTCTGCCTCCCAAAGTACTGAGATTACAGGCTTAAGCCTCTGAGCCTGGCAAAATTTTTAAATTTAAAACAATCCATGGCCGGGCTTGGTGGCTCAGCCTGTAATCCCGCGCTGAGGGAGGCTGAGGTGAGGTTGAGGTGAGTGAATAGCCTGAGCCCGCGGGTTCGAGACCCGCCTGGGCAGCGAGACCTCATCTCTACAATAAATCAAAAAATCAGCCGGGCATGGTAGCGCATGCTTGTAATTCCAGCTACTTGGAAGGCTGAGGCGGAAGGATCGCTGGAGCCCAGCAGGTCGAGGCTGCGGTGGCCAGGAGCGGCCATGCACTCCAGTCTGGGCGACAGAGTGAGACTCCAACTCAAAAAAAAAAGTTTTTTCTTACTTTTCTCTCTTACTCCTAAAATGTAGCCTTGCAGCACTGAAGAAAAGTGTGGTCTTCTCTCTTTTCCCGCCAGATACACCCTTGCACCATGCACACTTATCTAATCATATGTTTGTTTATAGATTCCAGGGCTGTTCTTGAAACAAACCAGACATGAAGACCCAATCTAGAGATTACTTCAAGACTGTTAATCTAACACCTGACTGTAGCTGAGATAGTGCCAGCCAGCACCCCAGATGTACAATAACTCAAGATAGTCACTAGAACAAGACATGCACTTGCACCTATGCCCCTCCCGCATGTTCCCCGTATCTAGTTTCCCTTTTCAAACCCCTGCACACAGCACAGAAGTTGAGATGGTTTCTTTGAGGCATGAGCCTGGCCATCTACTCAATTGCTGGCATTTGAAGAGAGCTGTGTTCCTTCCACCATGTTTCCTCGCTTGCGTATTTGGCTTTTCAGGTGTCAAGCAAACGAACTTGTTGGTTACAACAGTATTATGACTTTTTATTTATTTATTTATTTATTTTTATTTTTATTTTTTTTGAGTTGGAGTCTCACTCTGTCGCCCAGACTGGAGTGCATGGCCGCTCCCGGCCACCGCAGCCTCGACCTGCTGGGCTCCGGCGATCCTTCCGCCTCAGCCTTCCGAGTAGCCGGAATTACAGGCATGCGCTACCACGCCCGGCTGATTTTTTTTTATTTATTTATTGTAGAGATGAGGTCTCGCTGCCCAGGTGGGTCTCGAACCCTCGGGCTCAGGCAATCCACTCACCTCAGCCTCCCAAAGATGCGGGATTACAGGCTGAGCCACCGAGCCCAGCAGTCTTATGACTTTAAAACAAGGTAGAGACAGTATCTGGCCAATAGCTCTAGGCCAAAATGTTTTTGTTTCTATTTTATCAACAATTTAAAAATTATTTTTGTTTACCAAAGACTATTGAAATCATATGAACTTGAAAAATATGTGGTCTTATTCACTTAATTTATAAGTAAGCCAACTAGACACCCACACAGACAGTACACAAACAGACATATACCCACATACACACAAACCGACACAAAGATTTTATAGTTTGTTTTTTGAGTTGAAATCTCACTCTGTTGCCCAGACTGGAGTGCAGTGGTACACTCACAGCCACCATAGCCTCAACCTGCTGGACTAAGGCGATCTTTCAGCCTCCGCCTTCTGAGTAACTGGGACTACAGACGTGTGCCAGCACGCCCCACGCCCAGCTAATTTTTTTTTTTAGAGAAGAGGTCTCACCAAATTGGCCAGGCTGGTCTTGTACCCCTGGACTCAGGCAATTCTCTTCCATAGACCTCCCAAAGAGCTGGGATTACAAACTTGAGCCACTGTGCCCGGCCTAGTTTTGAAGTTTAACCATAAAACAGACAAACTCCCTAATTTAAAAGGGCAGTTGTATTAAATTGTGAAAAAGATAAAGTTTCTGCCTCACATAGCTGACACCATCACTGAGGTCTGAGGACAACAGAGTAGCAAATTTATATCTGAAAGCATAGAAAAAGATTTGTCTTGGTATGTTAGAAGAAGATTAAAAACGGAGACATACAAATGAGCCTGGTGGGAATTCAGAGATCTAGAAAACAACCGGCTAAGTCGGGCATTGTGGTTCACACCTGTAATCCCAGCACTTTGCTAAGCCAAGGTAATAGATTTCTTGAACCTAGGCGTTTGACACCATACTGGTCAACATAATGAGACCTCATCTCTACAAAAAAATTTTTTAAATTAGCTGGGTATGATGGTGCATGCCTGCAGTCCCAGCTACTCAGGAGGTTGAGGAGGGATCACTTGAGCCAAGGAGTTTGAGACTGCAATGAGCTATGATTGTAACACTGCTCTGCAATCTAGGCAACAGTGTGAGACCCTCAGCTAAAAAAAAAAAAAAAAAGAGGTAATAACCAGCTAAATGTCAGAGTGTTCTATTTTGGATATCAATCTAGCTAGGTAGGCAGCTTTTAAATTTTTTTTTATTTTTTACAGGATCTCTCTCTGCTGCGCAGGCTGGAGTACAGTAGCACCATCATAGCTCACTGTAGCCTCAAATCCCTTGTCTCAAGTGATCCTCCTGCCTCAGTCTCCCAAAGTGCTAGTATTATAGGCATGAACCACTGCGCCCAGCCTGACAGATGACTGTTTTTTTTTTGAGTAATGGAGTCATGCTCTGTTGCCCAGACAGGAGTATAGTGGCACACTCACAGTCACGACGGCCTTGACCAGCTGGGCTCAGGCGATACTTTCAGCTCAGCCTTCCAAGTAGCTAGAACCACAGGCATGCGCCACCATGCCCTGCTAATTTTTTTATTTGTAGAGACGAGGTCTCGCCATATTGCTCAGGCTGGTCTTGAACCCCTGAGCTCAGGTAATTCTCTCACCTCCACCTCTCAAAGTGCTGGGATTACAGGCAGGAGCCACCGAACCTGGCCTAGATGACTTTTTAATTCATTTTGTTTTCTATCTGAACCACTGCGCTCAGGACAGAGCCCACACTGGACCGCAGCTTCTATCTCACACATAAAACTTATTTCTTTTTTTTCCCCACAGTACATCTTGCATATCAACCTTTCATTAAGCTGACCTCTCTCTCTCTTTCTCTGCATATATATATATCAACAGCTTTAGGGACAAATAGTTTTTGGTTACATGGTAGCATTGTATAGTGACAAACCCTGGGCTTTAAGTGTACCCAAATTAAGCTGACTTCTGACCACAGAACTCTTTTAAAAATTCTTTCAGGGGTACCTGCATGATAAATGTTTATATACCTAACACTGAATTGTATCCCACATCTTTACATTAAAAAAAAAATTCTTTCAAACCAGGTGAAGTGGCTCATGCCTGTAATTCCAGCATTTTAGGAAGCTGAGACAAGAGGATTTCCTAAGCCATGGGTTCAAGACCAGCCTGGGCAACATGGCGAGACCTTGTCTCTACAATAAATCAAATTATTAGCCAGGCGTGGTGGCTTGCGCCTGTAGTTCCAGCTACTTGGAAGGTTGAGGTGAAAGGATCACCTGAGCCCAGCAGGTTGAGGCTGCGGTGGCCGTGAGCATGCCACTGCACTCCAGCTTGGGTGACAGAGTGAGATTCCAACTCAAAACCAAAAAAAAAAAAAAAAAAGTCCAGAAAGCATAGAATTTTATGTAGCCTTGTAGAGATGACAATGATTTTATAATCTGCTCAACCAGATTCCATACAGAGAGCAGTTTTCAGAAGAGCAGAGCTTTGGTCACCTTGCTTGCTGACTACAAAAGAAAACCATTTTCTTTATTTTCTTGGGCTCATAGGCAAAAGTCATCCAATATTGCAAGACCCCTAATGGGGCAGCAGGGGGATCAAATGATAATTTCCCATATCAGCTGAGACAAAATTGTAGTATATACATTTCTTTTTTTTTTTTTTTTGAGTCGGAGTCTCACTCTGTCGCCCAGACTGGAGTGCAGTGATGCAGTGACCACAGCCTCGACCTGCTGGGCTCCGGCGATCCTTCTGCCTCAGCCTTCCAAATACCTGGAACTACAGGCGCGCGCTACCATGCCCGGCTAATTTTTGATTTATTGTAGAGATGAGGTCTCGCCAAGTTGCCCAGGCGGGTCTCGAACCCGAGGGCTCACACTCTTTGATTGACCAATGATCTCCACACTTCAGCCCACTCCAAAACCCTTAAGACCCCAACCCTAAATTTCTCGGAGAGATGGATTTGAGGTACTCCCCCTTTTTTTTTTGTCAGAGTCTCATTATTGTTGCCCAGGCTGGAGGGCAGTAACACCGATGACCACTGCAGTCTTGACCTGCTGGGCTCAGGTGATCCTTCCGCCTCAGCTTTGCAAGTAGCTGGAACTACAGGCACATGCCACCACGCCCATCTAATTTTTTGATTTGTTGTAAGACGAGGTGTCGCCAAATTGCCCAGGCTGGTCTCAAACCCATGGACTTAGACAATCCTCTCACCTCGGCCTCTCAAAGTGCTGGGATTATAGGCTTGAGCCACTACACCTGGCTTGATTTTTTTTTTCTTTTTTTTAGTTGGAGTCTCTGTCACCAAGGCTGGAGTGCAGTAGCATGCTCACGGCCACTGAAGCCTCAACCTGCTGGGCTCAGGTGTACCTTCCACCTCAGCTTTCCAAGTAGCTGGAACTACAGGCATGTGCCACCATACTTGGCTAATTTTTTGATTTATTATAGAAATGAGTTCTCACCAAGTTGCCCAGGCTTGTCTTGAACCCCTGGGCTCAGGCAATCCTCTTGCCTCCACCTCCCAAAGTGTTGGGATTACAGGCATGAGCCACCACGCCTGACCTGAGGTTCCCTCTTATCTCCTTGTTTGGTGGTCCTATGACTAAACCCCCTTCTCAACATATGTCTGCCACCTGATGTCTCTGCGAATCAATTTGTGTGTTGGGAACCTATTATGGTTACACACCTTACTCTGTTCATCTTTTGCATTTGACTGTCCCTGAGTTGTATCCTTTATAATAAACTGTCAACATAAGTAAAATGACTTCCTGAGTTCTGTGAGTTGTTCTAGAAAATGATTGACCCTTAGGAGGGGGGTCATTGGAATGCCTAGTTTATAGAGGTTGGGTTGGTCAGACATGTGGTGGCCCAGGACTTTCCACTGGCTTCTGAAGTTGGGAGCAATCTTGTGAAGTTGGGAGCCCTTAAGCTGTGGGGTCTGTGCCAATATGGGGTAGTGTCAGAATTGAACTGAACTGTTGAACACCCAGTTGGGGTCTAGAGAAACAGATAATTGGTTGTTGCTGCTGGGAACATCTCAGAGGAAGACTGTCTGAACATCAGTAGGCATCCATCCTGTCTGGAGGAGGAGTGGGCGGGTGGGGGGGCGGCAGGGGCAGGGAGGCAGTGGCCAAGAGGGCAGCGCAGGTCCAGCCTTCACTGAAGACATGAGTCTGGCTACAAAGACAAGGGAAACCTACAAGGAGCTGGAAATACCCCATGGCATGGTAAAATACTGTTTCTGGGGGATTTTTTTGGCAGCAAGGTGCAGGAGGGATGTGACAGGTGAGATGCCTCTGATACAGAGGCTGGCTTGGAAGCCTCTGCTGGTCTGAAACCTCTTGCATGCTCTCTGAAGAACCAAGCTTGTCACTTAAGTGCCATAGCCTTTCTTTTTTTCTTTTTTCTTTTTTTGAGTTGAAGTCTCACTTTGTCGCCCAGACTGGAGTGCAGTGGCACACTCCCGGCCACCACAGCCTCGACCTGCTGGGTTCCAGCGATCTTCCTGTCTCAGTCTTCCAAGTAGCCGGAACTATGGTGCGAGCTACCACGCCCAGCTAATTTTTTGATTTATTGTAGAAATGAGGTCTCACCAAGTTGCCCAGGCGGGTCTCAAACCCATGGGCTCAGGCAATCCACTTGCCTCGGCCTCCCAAAGTGCTGGAATTATAGACTGAGCTACCGAGCCCGGCCGTTCAAGTGTTGGGGCTCAAAAACCAATACCCCAAAATAGGACACATTGACATACTGAACTGAAGAGGCCTCAAGGTCTCTCTGACCACCCCCACCATCTCTCCCAAAGTGAAATTCCTTTATCTGCCCAAGATCCAGACTCACCAGAAGAAGTAACTGTTTTTTTCTTCCTCTCCCTGTAAGACCAAGAATGTAACACTTCTGAAGAGACCCTTTCATCAAAAATTAATGTATAATTTCTGTTCCCTGACCCATTCATTCTCTCTAGTGATCCCCTCAACAGAATTCCTCTTCTCTCTCCTCCCATAACCTGTTTTGCCAGGATGGTACATAGGCTTCTGAACTCTGTTGGGGGCTAAATAATCACTCTGTGGTTCTTCCGGTGGCCACTTCAATACATTTGTACGCCTTTTCTCCAATTAATCTACCTTTTGTGAGTTGATTTTTCAGAGGGTAAAGGGGAAGTTTCCTTTGGCCCCTTTAATATCATATGCATGTTGGTAGGAAGTAGAGCCTCCCGTTCTCTGTAGAAGGCCCTAAAGCCAGAGATGTACTTTCCCAGCATCCCTTGCAGCTGATGGGGAGCTATGACCCAGACTGAGCCAGGGAGACCAACTCCTCCCCCTAGACTTTGGTTTGAGGGCTAGTGAGGCCAAGCAAGGAAGCAACAGGAAGAGCTTCTATCCTGAGGGCAGCAGCGGCCTCCAGTGTTTGGGGCCAGTGGTGCTGGCCGTCCTGGCCATCCGTGTGAGTCCTGCAGGGCCTGAAGCAGCCATAGTCTCACCAGATCTGCAGTTAGCTTTGGCCCCTATCCACGCTGCAGTTACCTTGATCAAGCATGTTTCCTGAGTCTGGTTATCCTGCCTTCTTGGTGGTTCTGGGAGCTACTTATGGGCTTCCAATAAACTCCTTTTTGACTTAGATCCACCAGGGATGATTTTTGTTGATTTCAGCTGAAAATCCTAATGACTAAGCCACAGACAAGGGATGGAGAGGAGGTGGCCTTAATCCAGCTTGTCTGATGGCCATGCATCAGCTTCAGGGCAAGACTGTCCAGGGACCGTCCCCAGCAGAGCCAGAGCAGACCCTGAAGCGTTGGGATCAGATATTGGGAAAACTGTTCCTAGAGCAAAGGGCCTGACCTACAAGCAGACATGCATCACCCAAAATGCAGACTCTCTGTTCCAGTCCTACCAAGCCAGAACTCTGTGTATTAACAAACCTCCGGTGATTCAGCTACAATCTAAAGTTTGCCCTAGAGCTTTAAAAAGGATCCACTTAGAGAGGAAAAAGCAAGACAGAAATCAAGAGACCCAGGTTCTAGCCCTTTGACTTAATAAGCTTTAAACATACTTGTTTACCTCTTTGAGTCTAGGTGTTTTCTTTTCTTTTTTTTTTTTTGAGTTAGCGTCTCACTCTGTCACCCAGGCAGGAGTGCAGTGGTGCACTGCTAATGGTCACCGCAGCCTCCACTTGGCTCAGGTGATCCTTCCGCCCCAGCCTTCCAAGTAGCTGGAACTACAGACATGTGCCACCATGCCTGGCTAATTTTTTAAAAATGTATTTATTATAGAGATGAAGTCTCACCATGTTGTTCATGTTGGTCTCAAACCCCTGAGCTCAGGCAATCCTCTTGCCTCCACCTCCCAAAGTTCTGGGATTACAGGCGTGAGCCACCTCTATAAAGTGAGGATCATGATATCACCACAGAGGCTTGTTATAAGGATTCAATTAAATGATACTATATAGGTGCAGAACCTAGCATGGTGCCTGGGACAGAGGAGAGGCCCAGTGAATGGCAGTTATCATAGTATGACTGTTTTAGTAAACAGCTGTGCAAGTTTGGGTACAATCCTAGTTCCTTGGCCTTTTTTTTCTTCTCTGTAACATGCTCAGGCTTGTCTGCAGAATCAACGAATATAAAACATGAAAGTAGGCCAGGCACGGTGGTTCATCCCTGTAATCCCAGCACTTTGGAGGCAGAGGCAAGAGGATTACCTGAGCTCAGGGATTCGAGACCAGCCTGAGCAAAAAGGCAAGACTTCTCTACAATAAATCAAAAAATTAGCCAGGTGTGGTGGTGCATGCCTGTGGTTCCAGCTACTTGGAAGGTTGAGGTGGAAGGATCTCCTGAGCCCAGCAAGTTGAGGCTGGGGTGGACATGAGCATGACACTACACTCCAGCCTGGTCGACAGAATGAGACTAGACTCCAACTCAAAAAAAAAAAAAAAAAAAGAACCATGAAAGCAGTGGTTTACCAAAACAAAAATATGAAGCTATGAAAACACAAACTAAAACATTAAAATTCAAAGATATTCTGGCCGGGCTCGGTGGCTCAGCCTTTAATCCCACGCTTTGGGAGGCTGAGGTGAGTGGATTGCCTGAGCCCGCGGGTTCGAGACCTGCCTGGGCAACTTGGCGAGACCTCATCTCTACAATAAATCAAAAATGAGCCGGGTGTGGTAGCATGTGCCTGTAGTTCCAGCTACTTGGAAGGCTGAGGCGGAAGGATCGCCGGAGTCCAGTCTGGGCGACAGAGTGAGACTTCAACTCAAAAACAAACAAACAAACAAAGATATTCTACCTAAACACCAACAGGAAGTGAGGCAAGGTGAGGCTTGTGTGGGTTCCTCGATCAGGGGCTCCTCTGTGGACCAGGAACTGCAGGAGACAGCGGAAATTCAGCACTGACCCAGGAAGACATGTGCCCTGCTCCTGAAGTTTCTCTGAGTTGAACTTTTCAGCTCCATCAAACCACAGTATAGCAGCACCCTCTAATCCTTGGGAGATATGTACCAAGCCCCCTGGGGATGCTTGAAAGCTCAGATGGTCCTTGAACCCTATATATGCTATATTTTTTCCTATACATACACACCTATGACAAAGTTAAATTATAAACTAGGCCCAGTAAAAGATTAATTATGTTCTTTATTAAAAAATAAAGAATAGGCCGGGCTCGGTGGCTCAGCCTGTAATCCCGCGCCTTTGGGAGGCTGAGGTGAGTGAATTGCCTGAGCCCGCGGGTTCGAGACCCGCCTGGGCAACTTGGCAAGACCTCATCTCTACAATAAATCAAAACATTAGCCGGGCATGGTAGCGCGTGCCTGTAGTTCCAGCTACTTGGAAGGCTGAGGCGAAAGGATCGCCGGAGCCAGCAGGTCGAGGCTGCGGTGGCCGGGAGCAGCCACTGGACTTCAGTCTGGGCAACAGAGTGAGACTCCAACTCAAAACAAAAAAAAAATAAGTAAAGAACAATTATAACAATATGCCAGCTTCACTACTCTCGGGCCTTGGGACCATTATGAAGTCAAACAAAGTTTACTTGAACACAAGCACTGTGATACCTCGACAGTCTATCTACTCACCCAGAAGGCTACTAAGTGACTCACAGGTGAGTAGTGAGCAGCATGTACAACCTGGATACACTGGATGAAGGAGTGATTCACATTCCAGGCAGGTTGGAGTAGGATGGCACAAGATTTCCTTTTCCATGGAGTATTTTTTGAGCCATAGTTGACTGCCAATAACTGAAACCACAGAAAGCAAAATCGTGGATAAGAGGGGACTACCGGACTGTATTCTCTTTTTTTTTTTTGAGTTGGAGTCTCGCTCTGTCTCCCAGTCTGGAGTGCAATGGCACGCTCACAGCCACTGCAGCCTCTGCCTGCTGGGCTCAGGCAATCCTTCCACTTCAGCCTTCCAAGTAGTTGGGACTATAGGTATGTGCCACCATGCCCAGACAATTTTTTTATTTATTGTAGAGATGAGGTCTCACCAAGTTACCCAGGTGGGTCTTGAACCCGTGGGATCAGGCAATCCTCTCATCTCGGCTTCCCAAAGTGCTGGGGTTATAGGCATGAGCCACCGTGCCTGGTCTGGACTACTGTATTCTCCTCATATTTCTACTGTGAAATGCTTATATAGAGTTTTTTTGTACACACACACACACACACACACACACACACACACACACACATACCCCCACATATATAACGTTACAACATTCTCTATATAAACTTTCTCTCTGGGTGTGTATTGTTATATAGATTTGAATTAGCTGTAGATTTAAGTTTTGAAAACACACATGAAAAGGCAAACATTGAATAAATCTGAAAAGCTTTAAAAAAAAAAGAAAACACACATTTTGGGCAGGTGCATTGGCTCACGCCTATAATCCTAGCACTTTGGAGGCAGAGGCAAGAGAATTGCTTGAGTCCAGGAGTTCAAGACCAGCCTAGGCAACATAGTGAGGACTCATCTCTACAATAAATTTTTTAAAAATAGCCAGGTGTGGTGGCATGTGCCTAGTCCCAGCTACCTGAAAGACTGAGGCAGAGGAATCACCTGAGCCTAGCAGGTTGAGGCTGTGGTAGCTGTGATCATGCCACCGCACTACAGCCTGGGCAACAAAGTAAGATGAGACTCCGACTCAAAAATAAAACATACTTTTCAGCTGGGCTCGGTGGCTCAGCCTGTAATCCCGCGCCTTTGGGAGGCTGAGGTGAGTGGATTGCCTGAGCCGCGGG
>NW_007249784.1:139449-140039 GCF_000164805.1 Carlito syrichta
GCAGAAGGATCGCCGGAGCCCAGCAGGCGAGGCTGCGGTGACTGGGAGCAGCCCCTGCACTCCAGTCTGGGAGACCGAGTGAGACTCTGACTCAAAAAAAAATAAAATAAAATAAAAAAATAAAACATACTCTTTTTTTGAGTCAGAGTCTCTCTGTCTCCCTGGCTGGATTGCAGTGCATGCTCATGGCCACCACAGCCTCGACCTGCTGGGCTCATGCCATCCTTCTGCCTCAACCTTCTAAGTAGCTGAAACTATAGGCACTTGCGCCACCAAACCCAACTAATGTTTTCTTCTTTTCTTTTTTTTATTATAAAGATGTGGGGTACAATTTAGCGTTAGGTATACAAACATTCATTATGCAGGTACCCTTGTTGATGAGGTATGCCTCTCCCTCCCCTAGCAGTTTCCCTCAACTGCCATTCCCAACCCTCTCCCTGACAGTTTCCCACTACTGCCAATCCCTTTCTTATAGTACTATAATTGTTCAAGTTCTGCTTATAAGTGAGAACATATGGTACTCTGTTCTGTGTTTCTGTGATAGATCACTGAGTATGATCGACTCTAAATCCATCCAAGTTGCTGCGAAG
>NW_007249784.1:140393-140723 GCF_000164805.1 Carlito syrichta
GAATCTCTATTCTGTTCCATTGGTCTATGTGCCTGTTCTTGTACCAATACCAGGCTGTTTTGATTACTATAACCTTATAGTAAAGTTTGAAGCCTGGAAGTGTGATACCTCCTGCTTTGTTTCTTTTGCTAAGGATTGTTTTGACTATTCGTGATTGTTTATGTTTTCATATGAATTTCTGTATTCTCATTTCCTGGTCTGAGAAGAATTATGTTGGTAAATTAATGGGTATTGTGCTGAATCTGCAGATTGACTTAAAAATATGGAATGTGCCGGGCTCGGTGGCTCAGCCTGTAATCCCGCACCTTGGGAGGCTGAGGTGAGTGGATT
>NW_007249784.1:140743-141843 GCF_000164805.1 Carlito syrichta
GTCTATTCATGTCTTTTGCCCACTTTTTAATGGGGCTGTTTGTTTTTTTCCTTTCGGAGCGTTTGAGTTCCTTATAGATCCTAGATGTTAGGCCTTTGTCAGATATACAGTTGGCAAATATCTTTTCCCATTCTGTGGTTTGTCTCCCTGCTCTCTCTTTTTTTTTTTTCAAGCTGATGTTACTCTTTATTGAGGGAGTGGTGGGGTATGCACTTGAAGGAATGGGGGACAGTGGGAAGACAGGAGCCATCTGCTGTCAACAGTGGCCTCTGCATCGTTCTCTGTCTCCTGGTGCCCGAGCAGGGAAGAGATGCCAGCCAAGGGAGGGAACTGGTCAAGGGGGTGGAGAGGGGGTTGGCTTGGCCCAGGTGATGCAGACCCCTAGGCATTCTGACAGCTGGATTTCATCTAGGACATTGTGCCCAGCCAAGGAACATCATAGATCTGAAATGAGCAGAACGCCTTCCTCTTCAGATGCGGCTGCTCATGGAAAGGACAGTTCTCCAGGTGGGGCTGGGATTTGGTGCAGGTGGTTCGGCCCAGCTCCACGTCCAGGAAGTAGTTCATGCCCGCCACAATCTGCTTGCGGGCGTGCACCAGCTGCAGCGGGCGGCTGTGGTACATGTCGTTGCTGCTCTTGTTGTACTCGCTGACCGCGAAGTCCAGCGCGCGCTGCACGCCCTCCTCGTTCGCATTGGCGTCTATGAGGCCGCCCAGCCGGCGCTGGGGCTTCTCTGGGTTGTTGCCGATCGCGGGGCTCACGGTCAGGGCAACGGCCAGGACCGCCAGCAGGAGCAGCGATCCCCTGCTCTCTTGATGGTTTCTTTTGCATTGCAGAAGCTCGTTAGTTTGATGAGGTACCACTTGTCTATCTTATCTCTTAAGGTGTTGACCTTTAGGGTTCTGAATAGGAATTGGTTGCCAGTTCCAATTTCCATAAGGGTGCCTCCTGCGTTTTCTAAGATTCTTATAGTTTGGGGTTTTACGTTTAGGTCTTTGATCCATTTAGAGTTAATTTTTGTGTATGTGATAGGTAGGGATCCTGTTTCAATCTTCTGCATGTGATCAGTCAGTTTTCCAGCACCATTTACTGAATAGGT
>NW_007249784.1:142091-144381 GCF_000164805.1 Carlito syrichta
AGCTACTTGGAAGGCTGAGGCGGAAGGATCACCGGAGCCCAGCAGGTCGAGGCTGCAGCGGCCGGGAGCAGTCACTGCACTCCAGTCCCGGCGACAGAATGAAACTCCAACTCAAAAAAAAAAAAATTTGGAATGCTTCACGAATTTGCATGTCATTCTTGAACAGGGGCCGTGCTAATCTTCTCTGTATCGTTCCAATTTTAGCATATGTGCTGCCGAAGTGAGCACAAATTTTTTTATTTATTGTAGAGATGAGGTCTCGCCAAGTTGCCCAGGCTGGTCTCGAACCCCTAGTTTCAGGCAATCCTCTCGCCTTGGCCTTCCAAAGTACTAGGATTACAGGCTTGAGCTACCACACCTGGTCTCATTTTTTTTGAGTTGGAGTCTCACTCTGTTGCCTAGACTGGAGTGCAGTGGCACGCCCCAGCCACTGCAGCCTTGACCTGCTGGGCTCTGGTGATCCTTCTGCCTCAGCCTTCCAAGTAGCCGAAACTACAGGTGTGTGCTACTACACCTGGCTAATTTTTGATTTATTGTAGAGGCGAGGTTTCACCAAGTTGCCCGGGTGGGTCTCGAACCTGTGGGCTCAGGCAATCCACTCGCCTCAGACTCCCAAAGTACTGGTATTACAGGCTGAGCCACTGAGTCCGGCCTTTTTTATTTTTATTTTATTTTATATTATTTATTTATTTTTGAGTTGGAGTCTCACTCTGTCGCCCAGACTGGAGTGCAGTGGCCGCTCCCGGCCACCGCAGCCTCGACCTGCTGGGCTCCGGCAATCCTTCCACCTCAGCCTTCCAAGTAGCTGAAACTACAGGTGCGCGCTACCACGCCCAGCTAATTTTTGATTTATTGTAGAGATGACGTCTCGCCAAGTTGCCCAGGTGGGTCTCGAACACACCAGCTCAGGCAATCCACTCACCTCGGCCTCCCAAAGTGCGGGGATTACAGGCTGAGCCACCAAGCCCGGCTTTTATTTTATTTTTTATGTAACATATCTCAGAGCTTGTTTCCTCAATTGTTGCATGTATGCATTAGGTTTTGTCCAATACCGTCATACCACAAACAATTCTACTATAAAAAGTACATAGCTTTTATAAAGTGTGCAGTGATATGGTCCTAGCAGAATTCTCCCACCCAGACCTGATTTCTTTGTAGGTAATTTTTCCGTTTGAGATTCAGAGAGCTGGGTAGCCCATTCAAGGCTTTGACAAAGTTCAGAAGCCAGTGGAGATCAGAATGCAGGTTTCCTATTTCCCAAACCACCACTGGCCAAAGGGTTAATGGCTGTCAGCAGACACAATGTTTTTTGTTTTTTAGTGATGTGTGTGTTTACATTTGACTTCCCAAAAGGATCTGAGGCAGTTGCCATTGAGGTAACAGGAATTGTGTTTGCTTTTACCACATTCTCTCCCACTTGGAGAGAAGCCACATAGTCTGACCCATCACATCATAGCCAAACCAGAACTGAGACAAGCTGAAACTCAGGGCCAAGGTTGAAGGAGGTGCCAAGGGCCAGGGGCCAAACCAGGTCAATCACATCAGGCCAAGCGCCACATCACCAACACAACCAAGCGCAAGCTAGAGGCCTGAGAGCCAGGCCAAGTAGGGGGTGTCCAATCCACACACCACCTAGAGTCTGGCCCCTGCCTGACACTCACTACCTGCTCTGAGCTGAGACTTTCCTTGAAGCAGATATGAAATAGATGGCGAGCTAGGAATAAAGGCAGAAAACCCATGACCCAGGAAATTCTGGAATAGTCAGAGAAGGTACGAAGGCAAAGAAGCAGATGAAAGTCAGGCTAAGGGTTGTTTACCGAGACTTACAAGGCTGACCCTCCTCTCTACTCACCAGACTCTAACCTATCTTCAAAGCCAGTGACACTTTCCCCTTGAATGGAACATGTGGGGAGACAGGAGGTCATTTTGAAGACCCAGTAAATTCTGGTGCCTCTATTTCCTGGCTGCAGCATTTGAGTAAAATCACTCACTCTTTCATGCAACAAATATTTATTTATTAGCTGGGCTCGGTGGCTCAGCCTGTAATCCCGTGCTTTGGGAGGCTGAGGTGAGTGGATTACCTGAGACTGCGGGTTCGAGACCCGCCTGGGCAACTTGACAAGACCTCATCTCTACAATAAATCATAATGAACTGGGCATGATAGCACGCGCCTGTAGTTCCAGCTACTTGGAAGGCTGAGGCGGAAGGATCGCCGGAGCCCAGCAGGTCGAGGTTCCCGGCCACTGCACTCCAGTCTGGGCGACAGAGTAAGATTCCAACTCAAAAAAA
>NW_007249784.1:144603-146637 GCF_000164805.1 Carlito syrichta
GATTTTTTGATTTATTGTAGAGATGAGGTCTCGCTGCCCAGGCGGGTCTCGAATCTGCAGCCTCAGGCAATCCACTCACCTCAGCCTCCCAAAGGCGCAGGATTACAGGCTAAGCCACCGAACCCGGCTGTTTTTTATTTATTGTAGAGACGAGGTCTTGCCAAGTTGCCCAGGTTGGTCTCAAATCTGCAGGCTCAGGCAATCCACTCACCTCAGCCTTCCAAAGTGTTAGGATTACAGGCTGAGCCGCTGAGCCTGGCCTAACAAATATTTATTGAGCACCTACTGTGTGTAAGGCATTGGTGGGGCTCTAGGGAATAAAGATGAATAAATCACAGTCCCTACACTCACGAAGCTGACAATAGGAGAGTCAGATGAGTAAACAGATGGTAACATTAGGGGATAGGGATATTGCCAGGATGAGAACAGGCAGCTATGGAGCTGAGAGGAATTCCATAACCAGGGAGAGAGGGACCAGGTAGAATCCCTGGGAAATTTCTTGAGACCACACGTTCATTCAACAAATATAGAAAGTGCCTACTGGGTGTCAGGCATCAAGCACTGGAGAGACCACGGTTCACAAGACAGACTTAGCCCCTGTGCTCGTGGAACTTTATAATTTAGTGAGGGAGGCAGATGATAAACATAAATTGTGGTGAATACAGTGATGGAAGCACACACAGTATTGTGATCAAGAATAACACAGGGGGTGCTGAGTACGGTAGCTCATGTCTGGAATCCCAGCGCTTTAGGAGGATCAAGTGGGAGGAACACTTGAGGCCTGGAGTTACAGACTAGCCTGAGTAACACAACAAGACCCTGTCTCTACAAGAAAAAAAATAGCTGAATGAGCTGGGCTCAGTGGCTCAGCCTGTAATCCCGCGCCTGGGGAGGCTGAGGTGAGTGAATTGCCTGAGCCCGCGGGTTCGAGACCCGCCTGGGCAACTTGGCGAGCCCTCAGCTCTACAATAAATCAAAAATTAGCTGGGTGTGGTAGCGTGTGCCTGTAGTTCCAGCTACTTGGAAGGCTGAGGCGGAAGGATCGCCGGAGCCCAGCAGGTCGAGGCTGCAGTGGCCAGGAGCGACCACTACACTCTAGTCTGGGCGACAGAATGAGACTCCAACTCAAAAAAAAAAAAAAAATAGCCGAATGTACTGGTGTGCACCTATACTCCCAGCTACTCGGGAGGCTGAGGCAGGAAGACTGATTAAGCCCGGGAGTTCGAGGTTGTGAGCTATGATCATGCCACTGCACTCCAGCCTGGGCGACCCTGTCCCTAAAAAAATAACAAAAGACAGCGGGGATATGTATGTGGAATGGGGAAAGGTGAGGCAGAGCTTTGTAGTATTGAACCAGAATGAGAATGCAATTATGAACCTATTATATAATATTTATATACCCTATCTCTGTCTGCTAAAGGGCCTGGGAGTAGTCACTTCCAATAGTACTGTTTGTCCAGCATGCTGATCTTGGTTGCCCAATACCTTTCTCCATGAAAGGAGACAGAGTTCCTTGAAGAAATGGCTTCTGATTCCAGGATTGTGCTGAGAAAGTATAAGGTGTGCCTGGAACATGTTAGCATGATAGAAAGCAAGGAAGGAAGGGAGGGAGGGAGCGGGAGGAGGAAGGAAGGAAGGAGGGAGGGAGGGAAGGAAGGAAGGAAGGAGTGAATTCAATGGTGAATGATGAAATTCCTATATAAGCTCTATTTGTGATACCAAACTTGGTAAAACCATGAATGAGCCAGCTTAACTATAGCACATTTATGTTCCTAAAATAACTAGTGAAGGAAACTATAAGCCAGAGTGGTAGGAGGCCAAGGAAAGAGTGTTTCAGAATGAGAGTGGGAAACAATAGCAGAGGCTGCAGAGAAGCAAGATAGGAGGAAGTGTCTGCTGGGCTTAGTACAAGCGAGGCCTTTGGTGATGACTGTGTGGAGGCTACGTTCAGTGGAGCAGTGGGGAGAAGAAGATAGAGGAGTTGTCAGTGAATGGATGGAAAAGTCTGGGGAAGCGGAGGTGGGGTGGTGGGAG
>NW_007249784.1:146683-156088 GCF_000164805.1 Carlito syrichta
GGTGGCAGGTAGGAAGGGAAAGAGAAAGGGTCCCAATGAGACAGGAGATAGCTAGAAAAAGGTTAGGCAGACAGACAGGTGGGACCTCTGGTAACAGTGTAGTGAACTCCCAGTAGGCCTCTCAGGCTCAGCACTGGTAAACAACTCCCTGCGAGCCTCTTAAGCTAGAGCTAAGGTACTCACTGCTGGGATTGAAAAGCAACGAATCAGCTCAACATTAGGTCCCTACCTTAATACTGGCCAATCAGAACAGCTACAGCTCACAGCTAGTGCCAGCCAAACGCCTTGAACTTAGGGCTATATAAGCACCATGTTTTCGGTCCCAGATGGGCAACCCCTTCCGGTCCCCTCCCGCTGTGGGAGCTTTTCTGTCCTCAATCAATTCTGCTTTCTCACCTTCCAGCTGTCCATGTCCCTCATTCTTCCTGGACATGAGACAAGAACCTTGACCCTGAAGAGCTGCAACCTGAAGAGCTGCAGAAGATCATCGAAGTCGAAAGTCACGTACCCCAGAGGCTGGCTTGCCAGCCGACAGAGCCAGCTGAACCAGGAGAGCTGCCAGAGGAAGGCGAGACTCCAAAGTTGAGGCACCCGGGGAGCCAGGCTTGCCAGCCCACCAAACCAGCAACACTCTCAGGACTTGGCTTTCCAGCCTGATAGAGCCAACACCCTGGGGGCTAGGCTTGCCAGCCCCCCCCAATCACAGCTCTCAGGGCTTGGCTTGCCAGTCCATTAGAGCTGACACTTGTGGGGCTAGGCTTACCAGCCCCTCCACGACCCTCTCTGGGGCTTGGTTGGCTGACTCATTGAGCTGACAATCTTGAGGCCCAGGCTGACCTGAAAAATCTGCATCACCAGGACAGGGTCTTGAGTGCTTGACCGACTGACTGATTAAAGTTTATTTTCTTTTATTTTTTTGAGTTGGAATCTCACTCTGACATTCAGGTTGGAGGGCAGTGGCATGCTCCGGGTCATGGCAGCTTCGGCCTGCTGGGCTCAGGTGACCCTTCTGCCTCTGTCTTCCAAGTAGCTGGAACTACAGGCATGCACCATCCCTGGCTAATTTTTTGATTTATTGTAGAGATGAGGTCTCGCTAAGTTGCCCAGGCTGGTCTTGAACCCATGGGCTCAGGCAATACTCTCACCTCAGCCTCCCAAAGTGTTGGGATTATAGGCGTGAGCCACAGTGCCAGGTGTGATAAAAGTTTAAAGTTTATAATTTTGACCAAAAGTGAGCGTGGCAGTGGCTTGGAAGGGAAGAGTTGCTTGCAATAAAATACCCTATTTTATCTGGTATCAACCTGGTTTGCCCAGAGCTGTCCTGGCTTGAGCACTGAAAAGTCCCTCTTCCTGGGAACCTCCCCAATCTCAACTAAACTGGAATGGTCACTGTCCACTCCCAGGCTGCTACCACTATTTAATTTTCTTTTTTTTTTTTTTTTGAGTCAGAGTCTCACTCTGTTGCTCAGGCTGGAGTGCAGTGGCACACTCACAGCCACTGCAGCCTCCATCTGCTGGACTCAGGCGATCCTTCTCCCTCAGCCTTCCAAGTAGCTGGAACTACAGACACATGCCACCACACACGGCTGACATTTTGATTTATCATAGAAACGAGATCCCGCCACGTTGCCCAGGCTGGTCTTGAAAGCCCAAGCTCAGGTAATCCTCTCGCCTTCACCTCCCAAAATGCTGGGATTATAGGTGTGAATCACAGCGCCCAGCTCACTATTTAATTTTCATTAGTCACTGCTGGCTCTGGGGAGGTTAGACTCCATTTATTCATTCAGTAAGTTTTTGCTAGCCCTAGACTATATGAAATTCCTTATTTGCATTCAAGTGATACTGATCAAACTGGGTCTCCAAAACAAAACAAAAAAGCCTTACTTTCCCTTTGCATCATGGTAGAAGAAGTGAAAAGTAAGAACAGCATTAAAAGGCAGGAAAAGCCGGGCTCGGTCGCTCAGCCTGTAATCCCGCGCCTTTGGGAGGCTGAGATGAGTGGACTGCCTGAACCCGCGGGTTTGAGACTGGGCAACTTGGAGAGACCTCATCTCTACAATAAATTAAAAAATTAACCGGGCATGGTAGTGTGCGCCTGTAGTTCCAGCTACTTGGAAGGCTGAGGCGGAAGGATCGCCGGAGCCCAGCAGGTCGAGGCTGCGGTGGCCAGGAGCGGGCACTGCACACCAGTCTGGGCGACAGAGTGAGACTCCAACTCAAAAAAAAAAAAAAAAAGGCAGGGAAAAAAATCATACTGGCAGATTTCCTTTCAGTATTTTTCCTACATATTTCCCAAGTCACTTCCTATCAGTGTCCTAAAAAAATGCAAGTTAATTTTAACTTTGGCTGCAAACCAAGAACAAAAAGGTTAAGTGTATTGAATTAATTTTTCAAGCCAAAGTTGAAGGATCTGAGGATGATCTGCTGTCTCCAAGGGTCTAATCCCTGTTTTTTTCCAATAGCAGGTGTGACCACAGGCTGGCCAAGGCGGGTAGTGACTTTCCCTCTCCTCAACAAGACTTCTTGCTTTATAATTTTTTTCTTTTTACAAATTAAGATACTGCATTCCCCTGATAACACAAATCAAGTAGAACAGAGGCAATTCCAGTGAAAAACAACAGTGCCTCACCCTTTCCCACCTTATTCCACCCCACCACACTCTCACGGCCTAGAAGCAACTCCTTAACGGTTTCTGTTTTTAGTTCTTCTGGAGTTATTTCCAAAATCCCAAAATAAGCTAAAACGCTAATACTTTTACTTATTTATATATCAACTTTAATATTTACTTTCTAATCTAAAACATGAGGTGTTAAACTTATACTCCCTCTTCCTCACCTCTTCCCAATGCTGACTATATTTATAATATTTTTCCTTTTTTTTTAAGTCGGAGTCTCACTCTGTCACCCAGGCTGGAGTGCAGTGGCACATTCAAGGCTGCTACAGCCTCAACCTGCTGGGCTCTGACAATCCTTCCACCTCAGTCTTTCAAATATCTGGAACTATAGGCATGCACCACCATACCCAGCTAATTTTTTTTTATTTGTTGTAGGGACGAGGTCTCACCAAGTTGCCTCGGCTGGTCTCGAACCCCTGAGCTCAGGCAATCCTTCCTCCTCGGCCTACCAAAGTGCTGGGATTACAGGCTTGAGCCATCGCGCCCAGCCAATATTTTTCATATTAATTATTTTAGTCATATCCGTAAGCCTCTATTATTCCATCTATTCCTGTCTGTCTCTGGTGAGAGAGGCCAGCTTGTAATTCTTCTTTCTCTCCCCACTTTAACATGCAATCTTTTCTGTTTCACATTTACCAAAGTCAAAATTGTGAGAATTTATAGTCTTTTGCTGGAATCACAACCAAGTCTTCTGAATTTTTCTACAGATTGACTCTAGAATTGAAATCCAATCAATGATACTTGCATTTGTTTAAATTCAGGCCAAACAGTGGACTGGGATTACACTTGATTCTCCATGCACTCAGTCTCATGATCCATATGTCACTCCAAGGACAATGTGTCCTTAACTGATACTGTATCAATTAAATTCAATAATATCCTATTATAGTTTGTTTTTCATTTATTTATTTATTTTGAATCGGGGTCTCACTCTGTTGCCCAGGCTGGAGAGCAGTGGCAGAATCAGAGGTCGCCGCTGAAACTACAAGTGTGCAACCCCATGCCCAATTAATTTTTCTATTTGTTGTAGAGACAAGGTCTTGCTATGTTGTCCAGGTTAGTCTTGAACTCCTGGGCTCAAGCAATCTTCCTGCCGTGGCCTCCCAAAGTGATGGGATTACAGACATGAGCCACCCCATCTGGCCTGTTTGTCATTTAAGTCATGAATTTATTCTTCAGTTTCGGAAGTTTTTTAGAGTCTAACTACCTTTCTTTCTTCTTACACACTTTTTTTTTGAGTTGGAGTCTCACTCTGTCGCCCAGGCTGGAGTGCAGTGGCTGCTCCCGGCCTCCTCAGCCTTACAAGTAGCTGGAACTACAGGCGCGTGCTACGATGCCCGGCTAATTTTTTATTTATTGTAGAGATGAGGTCTCACCAAGTTGCCCAGGCGAGTCTCAAACACATGGGTTCAGGCAATCCACTCACCTCAGCCTCCAAAGGCACGGGATTACAGGCTGAGCCACCGAGCCTGGCTTCTTCTTACACTCTTAACCTATATCATATCTTTAACTTTTTTCAAACTATCTTTCACACTATTTATTCAATTCAAGCCCCATTTTCCCTCTTCTTCCAGTTATAACGCATTACCCCTATGCTTTCTCTACAGTTGCACCTGGCACTTCTGTTCACTGATCTAAGTTAGAATCTGCTATTTCCTGAATATTATGTTGTCTTCTTTCTGGTTTGCTACCACATTTTCTGAAATACATCCTTTATTTTCTAGGAAAGGGACGCCAACTTTATATGTCAGAGCAAGTCTTTTTTTTTTTTTTTTTTTTTTAGTTGGAGTTTCACTCTGTCAACCCAGGCTGGAGTGCAGTGGCACACTCACGGCCACCCCAGCGTTGACCTGCTGGGTTCCAGCGATCCTTCCACCTCAGCCTTCCAAGTAGCTGGAACTACCGGCATGCACTACCACGCCCAGCTAATTTTTTATTTTATTTTATTGTAGAGATGAGGTCTCACCAAGTTGCCCAGGGGTCTCAAACCAGCAGGTTCAGGCAATCCACTCGCCTCAGCCTTCCAAAGTGCTGGGATTACAGGCTGAGCCACTGAGCCTGACCCAGAGCATGTCTTTATCTTATCCTTACATTTCAGGATATAGAATTCTAGGTAGTTTTTGTTTTGTTTTGTTTTGTTTTTTAAGTCAGAGTCTTACTCTGTTGCCCAGGCTAGAATGCAGTGGCATGACATGGCTCATCACAGCTTCAATATCCTGTACTCAGGTGATCCTCTCACCTAAGCCTCCCAAGTGGCTGGGACTATAGGTGCATGCTACCATACTGGGCTAATTTTTCGATTTTTTTTTATAGAGACAAGGTCTTGGTATGCTGTCCAGGCTGATCTCGAATTCCTAGGCTCAAGTGATCCTCTCACCTCAGCCTCCGAAAGTGCTGGAATTACATGCATGAACCAACATGCCTGGCCAAAATGATTTTCTCTCAAAACTGCAACTATTTCTCTGGTTAATATTCTAGGATTTAGTGCTATTGATGAAAAGTCTGTAGTAATTTGATTCTTGCTCCTTTGGAGATGAATTGTTTTTTCTGTTTAGAAAACTTACAAATCTTTTCTTTACTCCTGACATTCTGAAATTTCATGAGAAAATATCTAGGCATGGATGATTTTTCATTCGTTATCTTGAGCACAATATAAACCCTTTCAGAATGAAAATATGCCTTTCATTTCTGGAAAGTATCTTTTATTTTTTCTAAGATATTTTTTCTTCCTTCATTTTATTTATTTCTCAAATTCCCATATTCCTAATAACTGTATTGTCCTTCTAGATTGACCTTCTGTGTTTATTACATTTTCTCCCTGGTTTTCATCTTTTTGCCTTTTCATAAAAAAATCCTTCTATTGAACATTTTATTTTTTTATTTTTTTCTGAGTTGGAGTTTCACACTGTCAACCCAGACTGGAGTGCAGTGGCACGCTCATGGTCACCGCAGACTCAACCTGCTGGGCTCAGGCAATTCTTCCGCCTCAGCCTTTCAAGTAACTGGAACTACAGGTGCATGCCATCACACCCGGCTACATTTTTTGATTTATTGTAGATATGAAGTCACAACAAGTTGCCCAGGCTGTTCTCAAGCCCCTGGGCTCAGGCAGTCCTCTCCCCTCCACCTCCCAAGGTGCTGGAATTAAAGGCATAAACCACCATGCCTGTCATTGAGCATTTATTTTGGCAACCACATTTTTAGTCTCTCGGAAATATTTCTTGCTTTCTGATTATTCTTTTTCAAATAGCATCTCGTTCTCGTTTGTTTTTTTTTTAAGTCAGAGTCTCACTATGTCCCGTGTCATGCTCACAGCCACCGCAGCCTCTACCTGATGGACTCAGATGATCCTTCTGCCTCAGCCTTCCAAATAGCTGGAACTACAGGCACGCACTACCATACCCGGCTTATTTTTTGATTTTATTGTAGAGACAAGGTCTCACCAAGTTGCCCAGGCTGGTGTCGAACCCCTTAGCTTAGGCAATCCTCTCACCTCGGCCTTCCAAAGTGCTGGGATTACAGGCTTGAGCCATCACGTCCAGCCCTGGTTCTTGTTCTATGGAAGTTTTGTCTTCTTTTTTTTTTTGAGTTGGAGTCTCACTCTGTCGCCCAGACTAGAGTGCAGTGGCCGCTCCCGGCCACCGCAGCCTAGACCTGCTGGGCTCCAGAGATCCTTCCGCCTCAGGCTTCCAAGTAGCCGGAACTACAGGCACGCGCTACCATGCCCGGCTAGTTTTTGATTTATTATAGAGATGAGGTCTCGTCAACAGGCGGGTCTTGAACCCGTGGGCTCAGGCAATCCACTCACCTCAGCCTCCCAAAGTGCTGGGATTACAGGCTGAACCACCAAGCCCGGCCAAAGTTTTGTCTTCTTGAATCTCTGTGAGTATATTAGGTAGTTCTCTTTGTACCCCAAATTATCTGTTTCCTCCAGCGTGAGATTTTGTTAATTTTAGTCTTCCTTTTACACATTGCTGGTCCTCCTCATATGCATGGCAATCACTGCTAATGACGAGGCTCAGAACACTCTACCCCAAAATGAGACACATTGGCGTGGTGAGCATTTTAAACTGAAGGAACGTAGGGAAACCATGGAAGCATGAATATCTCTCTGACCTTCTCCTGCCCTACTCCCCTGAACCAAGTCATAAACACAGAATTCCCTGCCTTTTTCCTGAAACAGGTAATAAGATCATCATGTAAGAGAGTTGCACTTCCTATTCCTGGAGGAAACATTCTCATCTTTGAAGATACAGGGACACAGGGAGGAATCTGAACAAAAAGGTCTTGTTAAGGTTCCCCACTCCAGTCTATCTCCATGAGAATGTACCCCTTTTGTTCAATCATATATCTCCACAACTATTGACTTTTTTTTTTTTTTGAGTTGTAATCTCACTCTGTCGCCCAGATTGGAGTACAGTGGCATGCTCACAGCCACCACAGCGTCGACCTGTTGGGTTCAAGTGATCCTTCTGCCTCAGCCTTCCAAGTAGTTGGAACTACAGGAATATGCCACCACGCCTGGCTAATTTTTGAGTTATTGTAGAGACAAGGTCTCGCCAAGTTGCCCAGGTTGTTACTTCTTCATCAAACCTAGCATAAAAATACAGAAGTATCCCTGTGTGATGCTATGATTCTATATGTTTGTGTGTGTATGAATCTCCCTCTTATCCTCTCCTGCCCACCTTTCATCTGCCTAAGGCAGAACTCTAATCTGATTGTGGGTCAAAAGACCATCATTCCAGAGAGTGTCCTGCCCCATCCCCTAGAGGAAGAAATGCTGCACAGAGAGGCCAAGAAAAATCTGAGATGAGCCCTGCTGGGTTTAGATCATGCGTTTCTTGTCCAATCACACTTCTCATTTCTACGTTAATGAAGTCTCTATAAAAACCCAAAAGGACAGGGCTTAGAAAGCTTTGGGAGAGTTGAACACGTGGAGGCAGACAAGAAGGTAAACAAGAACTCATGCATGTGCTGGGAGGGCAGTGCACCCCAATTCCACGCGGACAGAAGCTCCTGCCCTCAAGACCCTTCCAGATCTTACCCTATGTGTCTCTTTGGCTGACTGTTCATTTGTATCCCTTAAAATATCCTTCATAGCCGGGTTTGGTGGCTCAGCCTGTAATCCTGTGCTTTGGGAGGCTGAGGTGAGTGGATTGCCTGAGGTCGCGGGTTCGAGACCTGCCTGGGCAACTTGGCAAGACCTCATCTCTACAATAAAATAAAAAATTAGCCGGGCCTGGTAGCGCGCACCTGTAGTTCCAGCTACTTGGAAGGCTGAGGCAGAAGGATCACCGGGCCCAGCAGGTCTAGACTGCGGTGGCCGGGAGCGGCCACTACACTCCAGTCTGGGTGACAGAGTAAGACTCCAACTCAGAAAAAAAAAAATATATCCTTCATAGACCCAGTGTGGTAGCTCACGCCTGTAATCCCAGCACATTGGGAGGCAGAGGCCAGAGAATTGCCTGAGCCCACAGGTTCGAGACCAGCCTAGGCAACTTGGCAAGACCTCGTCTCTACAATAAATAAAAAAATTAGCTGGGCATGGTGGTGCCACCTGTGGTTCCAGCTACTTGAAAGGCTGAGGCAGAAGGATCACCTGAGCCTAGCAGGTTGAGGCTGCGGTGACCATGAGTGTGCCGCTGCAGTGCACTCCAGTCTGGGCAATAGAGAGAAACTCCAACACACACACACACACACAAATATGTATATCTATATCTGCCGAGGACCAGCTCCAGCCGGGTTCAGGGTACCCCAAAGGTGGAGACGGTGTCGGCTACTGGGGGGAAGAAGAGAGAAAGAAAGAGAGAGAAAGAAAGAGACTGAACTCCGGTCTAGTGCAGAAGCGATGTGTGTTATTGGGAATTACAACGGGTCTTTTTACACAAAGTCAGATGTGGGAGGGGCGTCCCCCATCCACCAGAAGACTTAATCCATGAAAACTTAATCAGATTGCCTTTAAACCCTTTTCATATGATAATCTTAAAATCCCATAACAAAGGATAACCTAATCCGTGACTGACATATTCTATAAGCCTTTTTCATCCTAAACGGATTGATTTATGCCAAGTTAAACAATTCTATAGAAGCTTAAGTATTTACTTTACAAATGAAAGTGGCCCATCCCAGAATGTTTGGAATGTGGCCCAGTTCAAAGTTCACAGTGGGCTACCTGCAAGTAACCCAGCTGCATTCTTTCAACAAAATGGCTGTCTTCTAAAACTATATTCTACAATTTACACTTTCAGTAAATCCTAAGATCATGACCCAGAAGCCTGTGACCAATACTAAGTTTCTTAGATGTGACACGAGTTTGAATAAGTTGTGTGAAAGCCAAAACGGCAGTTTGTGGAAGAATGGGAGCAATGAGCTTCTAAAGTTAGCTTGTGTTCGTCCCAGTCTCAGAGTTTTTATGTTTTGAGCTCACAGGAGCTTAATCTGGTTAGTGCTGAATAGAAAGGGGGAGGAAATGGGGTCAAATAGCTCCCGAACGCATCCTAGTGGTCTCGGGATCAACGGCCCTTCCTTATCCCTAACGCTCAGTGGGCCTCCATGTCTGGCTCCCAACATATATCTATATAGCCTTCATAATAAACCAGTAAACTTAAGTGTTTCCCTGAGTTCTGTGAGCTGGTTTAGCAAATTTTTTTTTTGATATGGAGTCTCACTCTGTCGCCCAGACTGGAGTGCAGTGGCTGCTCCTGGCCACCGCAGCCTCGACCTGCTGGGAA
>NW_007249784.1:156108-157923 GCF_000164805.1 Carlito syrichta
CCTCAGCCTCCCAAGGCACGGGATTACAGGCTGAGCCACCGAGCCCGGCTTACAGTAATATTTAATTAAAAAAAACTCCCTGAGTGTCTTGGATTTTGTCTGCTAATGTAAATATTATACTACTTTTCCTCTAGGTTTCTTTTTCGATAGAAATTCTGCCTAAAAACTCTTTGTGGATCAAGATAGACCATGTCAACTGAAAGGATTCAGTTTGGGTTAGGGAGGTCTGATGGTCAACTATCAGACTGTGGGACACTCTAAATGCTAGAATAAGGAACATTTATTCTAGACTGCCAACATCCATACTAGAAGCTTGACGTCCCTCAGAAAATTGCTTCAATTTCTGTGGAGACAAGATGACTAATGTTTTGTCTGAGGGAAAAGTCTTCTGTGTGAGGAAGGGAAGTAGAATCATCTACTTGTGCTGTTGATCTGTCTTGCAGACTTTCCTTCAGTTCCAAGTTTCCAGTCTTCCTTTTGCCTGCTGACCAAGGACATTGCCTCTCCTCAGCAGCCTAGACAACCAGGCTTGGATGGCATCTCTCCCATGTTTTACCTATTATTTCTTTTTGTATTCTCTACTTTTGTTTCAGTGGAATCTGAGGAGGGATTGGAGGCAAAGGGAGATTCCTAGCCTTGAATCAGAAATCTAGTTTTCCTTTCTAAGTATTCCATACAACCTGTACACAGATTGACAGAGGCCCATGATAATGGCTAATATTCATCAAGGTCACTGAATCCAAGACTCTTCATTGCATGTCTGGGCTTGCATGTTTATCTCAGAGCGCTGGCTACAAAGGCCCTGGCCTCAGGGCTGAGAAGAAAGCTGGTAAACTAAGGAAGGAGATTGAATTACTTCAAGAAAGTGCAAGAATTGCTTTGCATGGGTCAGAATTTCCCAGCTGGGGACCTGCCTGGCTGCCCGAAGGAAAGGGGTTTATGGCATGTACAGCTCCCCCATGGCTGGAAAAACCAAGACATTCCTCAGTCCCAGGCCTGGTGGAAGTTCAAGCCAGTCTCCCTCAAGACTGCACACCAGCTCTCCTTAGCCTTTTTTCAGTTCTTCTCCTTGTTCAGAAAATTGTCTGTGGTACCAGTTTGTATCTCTCTCTTCTTTTCTTGACTTCTTCTAATTCTTGCCTGATAACCTAAGAAAATCACTTTCCACTCCATCATCCATTTTTTTTTTTTTTTTTTTTTGAGTTAGAGTATCACTCTGCCACCCAGGCTGGAGTGCAGTGGCATGCTCACGGTCACTGCAGCCTCAAACAGCTGGGCTCAGGCGATCCTTCTGCCTCAGCCTTCTAAGTAGCTGGAACCACAGGCATGCACTACCATGCCACCTGGATGATTTTTTGACTAATTGTAGAGACAAGGTCTCACCATGTTGCCCAGGCTGCTCTTGAACCCGTGGGCTCAGCCAATCCTCTCGCTTCTGCCTCCCAAAGTGCTGAAGTTACAGACATGAGCCACTGTGTCTGGCTCATTCTTTTCTTCATTTCTACGCACTCAGATAACCCTAACCATTGCTTTTTTTTTTTTTTTTTTTTTTGAGTCAGGGTCTTACACTGTTGCCCAGAGTGGGGTGCAATGGCGTGATTACAGCTCACTGCAGCCTTGACCTCCTGGGCTCAAGCAATCCTCCCTCCTCAACCTCCTGAGTAGCTGGGACTATAGGTACATACCATCATGGCTGGATAATTTTTAAAATTTTTTTGTAGAGCCGGGCTCGGTGGCTCAGCCTGTAATCCTGCGCCTTGGGAGGCTGAGGTGAGTGGATTGCCTGAGCCTGTGGGTTCGAGACCCGCCTGGGCA
>NW_007249784.1:158115-160088 GCF_000164805.1 Carlito syrichta
TGCACTTCAGTCTGGGCGACAGAGTGAGACTCCAACTCAAAAAAAAAAAAATTTTTTTTTGTAAAGACAAGGTCTTACTGTGTTGCCCAGACTGATCTCAAATTGCTGAGCTCAAGTAATCCTCCTGCCTCAGCCTCCCAAAGTGCTGGGAGTACAGGCATGAGCCACAATGCCCAGCCTCTACAATAGCTATTAAGCCAGAGAAACCCTTGTATCAAGGAAAAAAAGAAAAGTCACAAGTATGAAGCAAAATGAAATTTAAATCAATGCCATTAACTTATATAGATCCTTACAATGACCAGATTTCTTCTTGGGTTTTCCGGCAAAGTCTCTTGTATTTCTCTCTCCTCCCTGTATTAAACAGCAATCATGCTGGGCACAGTGGCTCATGCCTATAATCCCAGGACTTTGGGAGGCCAAGATGAGAGGATTGCCTGAGCCTATGGGTTCGAGACCAGTCTGGGCAACTTGGCAAGACTTCATCTCTACAATAAATAAAAAAATTAGCCGGGCATGGTGGCACATGCCTATAGTTCCAGCTCATTGGAAGGCTGAGGCGGAAGGATCACCTGAGCCCAGCAAGTTGAGGCTGCAGTGGTCATGAGTGTGCCACTGCACTCCAGCCAGGGCAATAAAGTGAGACTCCAACTCAAAATAAAATAAAATAAAAAACGTTAAAAAAAAAATGGCAACCAGTAGGATCCCAAATAAAGCATTTGTCCATTCATTCAACAAATATTTATTGGTTATTCCATTTGCCAGACGCTGTATTAGCCACTGAATATAAACAGAGGAGACATATATCGTCCCTATTCTGTTGGAATTTTCAGTTCAATCAACCAATAAACTTTTTTCCTTTTCTTTTCTTTTTGAGACAGGGTCATGCTATGTAGCTCAGGCTGATCTCCAACTCTTAGCTTCAAGAGATCCTCCAGCCTCAGTTTCCTGAGTAGCTGCGACTTCAGTCACTTGCAAACATGCTTGGCCCCAACAAACATTTATTTACTTATTTATTATTATTACTTTTGTTTGAGTCAGAGACTCACTCTGTCACCCAAGCTGGAGTGCAGTGGCATGCTCACGGTCACCACAGCCTCAACCTGCTGGGTTCAGGCAATCCTTCCACCTCAGCCATCCAATGAGCTGGAACTACAGTCGCAAGCTACTATGCCTGGCTAATTTATTTATTTATTTATTTATTTATTTTGTTTTGAGTTGGAGTCTCACTCTGTTGCCCAGACTGGAGTGCAGTGGCCACTCCCGGCCACCGCAGCCTCAACCTGCTAGGCTCCGGCGATCTTTCCGCTCAGCCTTCCAAGTAGCTGGAACTACAGACGCGCGCTACCATGCCCGGCTGATTTTTGATTTATTGTAGAGATGAGGTCTCGCCAAGTTGCCCAGGTGGGTCACGAACCCACAGCCTCAGGCAATCCACTCACCTCGACCTCCCAAAGCACTGGGATTACAGGCTGAGCCACCGAGCCCGGCCTTTTTTTTATTTATTGTAGAGACTGAGAAGACAACAATAGATTTAGGTTAAGAGCATGCTATTGAGAGACCCAAGAAACCAAGAAACTTATTTGCTGTAAAAGTAGTGTTTAGTTCACTATATTTCATATATCCCCACCTCATGTTTACTATATATTTTGTGTATTCCCACCTCATGTATTTTATGAAATCTTAGTACTTTAAATTCTACCTCAAATGAAATCTTAGTACTTTAAATCCTACCTCAGACCCCGTAGAATTAGGCATATGTCGGGTGCCGGGTCGTGACCAATAATGGCGTAAGCAGTGTTTGTATTTAGTACTCTTGGGTTAAGCATTGTCAGCCCCAAATTAGTAGGCTAACTTATGCTTTTACAACGGGATGTAAATGATAAAGCGATAAGCCCCTTTCAGACATTCCTACAAGATGGCAGCAGACTCAGAGGCGCCAGCTGCTCTCTATCACCGGTTTTTATCCCAGTGAT
>NW_007249784.1:160569-161631 GCF_000164805.1 Carlito syrichta
GGGCTTGAGCCCAGACTCGAGCCTGAATAAAGACCCTCGTGTGTTTGCATCGGAGCTGGCTCTTTGTGGTCTCTATCTCTCTCATTAGAGTCCCAGGTTCAACAGAGAAGAGGTCTCGCCAATTTGCCCAGGGAAGTCTTGCACCTTTGGGCTCAGGCAATCCTCTCCTCTCTGCCTCACAAAGTGCTGGGATTAAGGGCATCAGCCACTGCACTTGGCTATTTGTTTATTTATTTATTTTTGAGTCAGAGTCTCACTCTGTCGCCCAGGTTGGAGTGCAGTGGCAAGCTCACGGTCACCGCAGCCTTGAACTGCTGGGCTCAGGCAATCCTTATGCCTCAGCCTTACAAGTATCTGGAACCACAGGCATGTACCACCATGCCCAGTTAATTTTTGGATATATTGTAGAGATGAGGTCTCCACAAGTTGCCCAGGCAGGTCTCGAACCCGGGGCTAAGGCAATCTTCTCACCTCAGCCTCCAAAGTGCTGGGATTACAGATGTGAGCCACTGCACCTGGCTTATTTACTTATTTTTAATTTTAAAACTCTTTTAAAAACTTAAAAAAAAAATTTATTGTAGAGACAAGGTCTCACCAAGTTGCCCAGGCTGGTATCAAATCCCTGTGCTCAGATAATCAGGCCCAGAAAAAAAAAATTTGTTTTAATTTCAATAGCTGGCCGGGCTTGGTCTGTAATCCCAGCGCTTTGGAAGGCCAAAGCAAGTGGACTGCCTGAGCCCGCAGGTTCCATACCAACCTGGGTAACTTGATGAGACCTCATCTCTACAACAAATAAAAACTTAGCTGGGCAAGGTAGTGCGCACTTGTAGTTCCAGCTGCTTGGAAGGCTGAGGCAGAAGGATCGCTGGAGCCCAGCAGGCTGACTGCACTCCAGCCTGGGTGACAGAGTGAGACTCCAACTCAAAAAAACAAACAAACAAAAAAAACAGGCTGGGCTCAGTGGCTCAGCCTGTAATCCCAGCCCTTTGGGAGGCTGAGGTAAGTGGATTGTCTGAGCCCGCGGGTTCGAGACCTGCCTGGGCAACTTGGCGAGACCTCATC
>NW_007249784.1:161730-163883 GCF_000164805.1 Carlito syrichta
CCACGAGCTCAGGCAATCCACTCACCTCAGCCTCCCAAAGGCGCGGGATTACAGGCTGAGTCACCGAGCCGGCTACAATTTACTATCTTTATTGACAAAACTATTATCCCAAGAGACTCTTGCCCAGGAAGAAGTGAATGTTTTCAATTAACTTTACTGTTTATTCCAGAGACTTCCCGAAAGATCCATCAACTCAACAGAAAAAACAGACAGCTTGCCACCTAAGACTTTACTGTTTGTGTCACACATCTGTAGTAGCCAGATATCCTAAGACTTTCTGAGCCTCTTACCTCAACATTCTCCCTTTGCAGTGTTCATCCTCAACTACTGTTCCATGGCCCTAGTCAACACCTACTGCTATGGCAGCACTGAAAGAACGCCTCTCCGGTCCTTAAATCAGACTTCAAAGTCTCAATAAATATCATAGGCCAGGCACGGTGGCTCACACCCGTAATTCTAGCACTTAGGGAAGCTGAGGGAGGAGGATTGCTTGAGCTCAGGAGTTTGAGACCAGCTTGGATGACATAGCAAGACCTTGTCTCTACATTTTAAAAAGTAAATAAATAAGTACAAATTTTTTAAAAAAATCATAGACTTGGTCTTCACCCTACAAGGTGTAGTTAGACTACAGAGGGGTAAGTATCATTTATCAGTCTTTTGGCTAAGATCAAGTGCAGCTAAGCAATACACTTAGCTTTCTCTTATCAACAGGTTGAGGAACATTAAGGGAGCTGGCGTTTGACAAGGTGTTGAGGCTATATTGGTAAGAAATGTCCTCATAGAGTGTACATTCTAGAGACAGGCAGTAAGCAAATAAACTAGGCAATATGTTATTTACTTATTTAGAGTCAGGCCTAACTCAGGAGTGCAGTGGAACGATCATAGCTCACAGCAACCTTGATCTCCTAGGCTCAAGAGATCCTTCTGCCTCAGCCCCTCAAGTAGCTGGGAGTACAGGCGAGTGACCCCACACCTGGCTAATTTTTTTGTTTTTGTGGAGACAATGTCTCTCTATGTTGCCCAGGCTGGCCTCTAACTCCTGGGCTCCAGCTATCCTCCCACCTTGGCTTCCCAAGGCGCTGGGATGACAGGCATGAGCCACTATGCACAGATTGGAAATATGTAATTTAATAATATTTTACAACATAGTTGGGGAGAGAGATGATACTCAAGGAGACAAATTTGTCATCACACATCATTATGATAACTAAAACAGATATAAAGGGTACTAGAAGAGAGAATGAAGGGAGTTGGGACCCTAATTTAAAAAGATGCTCTTGGATGGGCACGGTGGTTCACGCCTGTAATACCAGCACTTTGGGAGGCAGAGGTGAGAAGATTGCCTGAGCCGAGGGCTTTGAGACCAGCACACTCTTACTGCACTCAGACCAGGCTTTACCCTATTGTTTACAATCACTCTCACTACAGAATTGTTTTCTAAAACTTTTTTTTTTGAGTGGGAGTCTCACTCTTGTTGTCCAGACTGGAGTGCAGTGGCACACTCACCGCCACCACATCCTCGACCTGCTAGGCTCAGGCGATCTTTCCGCCTTAGCCTTCCAAGCAGCTGTAATTACAGGCACGTGCCACCACACCCGGCTAATTTTTTTGATTTATTGTGGAGATGAGGTCTTGCCAAATTGTGCAGGCTGGTCTCGAACCTCTGGGCTCGGGCAATCCTCTCACCTCGGCCTCCCAAAGTGCTGGGATTATAAGCTTGAGCCACCGTGCCCGGTCTAATTTTTTTTATTTGTTGTGGAGATAAGGGCTCGCCAAGTTCCCCAGGCTGGTCTCGAACCAGTGGGCTCCGGCAACCCTCTCACCTCGGCCTCCCAAAGTGCTGGGATTATAGGCGTGAACCACCGCGCCCAGCCTCGAAAACTTTTCACTGCAAAGACAGAATTGGACATTTTAGGTTAAAGGGACCTAAGGGCCGGGCTGGGTGGCTCAGCCTGTAATCCCAGCGCTTTGGGATGAGGCCGAGATGAGTGGATTGCCTGAGCCCGCGGGTTCGAGACCTGCCTGGGCAACTTGGCGAGACCTCATCGCTACAATAAATCCAAAATGAGCCGGGTGTGGTAGCGCACGCCTGTAGTTCCAGCGACTCGGAAGGCTGAGGCGGAAGGATCGCCGGAGCCCAGCAGGTCGAGGCT
>NW_007249784.1:163903-164496 GCF_000164805.1 Carlito syrichta
ACCTGAGGACCTTTCTGTTTACAAAACCGTTTTCACGGCAAAAAGGGTCCAGCTTCCACCCTTCACTGATGGGGGTGTCTTGTTAGCGCTACCTTGAGCTCCGTAGCCCTATTACTAGCCCGTGTTCCCAGGGAAGCACTTTCTGGAACACACAGGTGTCTGGCTTGCTCGCTGGCTGCAGGACGCTGAAGTTTAAGTCCACCACCAACTGATTTGCTCAAGGGAGTGAAAACCTGACCCGTGTTAACGGATATCCTCAAGCTCGTTTTCAGCGACTTTCTGGAAGCGACTTTCTGGAAGTAACTGCAAGTCTTCCGTGCCGCTGATAAAATCCAAACGTGCCTCAGGCTGTCGCGGAGGCGGGAGCCTTGGCCCCGGCCGCGGCGGCTGGGGGAACCGTGACGTCAGCCACACGCCGCGGAGCGCGGGGTTCCTTGGGTCTGGAGCCCGCTTGGGCAGGACCAGCCCTGTGGCAGTTTCAGGGGCCTCCGGGCCCGGTTCCCGCGCACGCGGGCCTGGGTGGAGTTCCTGCTCATTTCTGCTTTCGCCGCCTCTCCCCGGCTCTCCGCGGGCAGTGCCCTCACACGCACGGT
>NW_007249784.1:164768-169010 GCF_000164805.1 Carlito syrichta
CCGTCGGAGCCAGAGGCGGAGGGGGCGCCGGGGGGAGCCGGGCACCGCCCTGCTGGCCCCGCTCGTGCTGGGCCTGGGCCTGGCGCTGGCCTGCCTTGGCCTCCTGCTGGCCGTGGTCAGCCTGGGGAGCCGGGCATCGCTGTCTGCCCAGGTGAGGCCCCACTGCACACCCCTTTCTGGGCACATTCGGAGGGGACACTGCAGAGGAGCCGCTGGGCGCCGGGTGGGCTGAGGGCAAGGGGACCGGAGGACGGGTGGAGGGCGAGACGTCAGGTGGAGAAGGACAGGGTGACGCTGCCTCCTTCCCAGCAGGAGCCTTCCCAGGGGGAGCTGGTGGCAGAGGAGGACCAGGACCCGCCGGTGAGTGGGTGTGGGCACTGTCTGCAGCCTGCTGGGGCATGGGAAGTGTGCGCAGCTGAGGCTGCGGGGTGCGTGCTGGCGAGCCAGCTGTGTTCTAGGTATGTGCCGAGTGTGCATGAAGACAGTGCATGCATGAGTGTGTGTCCGCGTGGGTATGTGTGTGTGTGGGAGAGAGGGTGACAACTGTGTGTAAGGGTTTGTGCTGGGGATGTGCCATCTGAGTCCGCCGTGTTTATTGGCTGTGGGTGACGTGGGAGTATGAGCTATGTGAGCCTGCCATGGAAGAGAGATGCTGTTGTGTACAGGGTGTGTACCTGCTGTGCATGTTGACTGGGTGTGGGTGTGTGTGCAATGTGCCAATTGAGTGCAGGGTCTGTGCTGGCTGGGAGGGTAGGAAAGTGTGGCTAGCCTAGCAGAAGGAGTGAGGATTGGGGCTGGACTCCCACACCTTGCCTTCCAAAGTATAGCCCCAGCTATACTTTGCTGAGGGGTTTAATCTGTCCCTAAGACTTCTGTGCCTATTGCTGGCTGATACCTCTCCTGGCAGGCCCTGTCCATCTCAGTTTATGTCACTGGGAGTCCCTGGCTGAGTCCTACCCTTTTATCCCTTAGGAACTGAATCCCCAGACAGAGGAAAGTCAGGATCCCATGCCTTTCCTGAACCGACTAGTTCGGCCTCGCAGAAGTGGTGAGCATCTCTCTCTCTATTCCAACCTCAGGAATAATAATAGTGGCCAGTCTTGCTTTTGTTCATCATAATAGCCCCATGAAGCAGGCAGAGCAAAAACCATTGTCCTCATGGAGAAACTGAGGCACGGAGAGCAAAGGAGGTTCAGAGTCATGCAGCTAACCAATCGAGACTCAGAGGATTCTGACCCTCCCTCTGACATGGATGTACTCCTTCAGACCCTATCCTAAACATGAAGAAGGGATGCCCAGGAGTTAGGAGTTAGGCCCAGGGGGGTAGTCAGAGTCCTGGGCCCTCATAGACAAAGAGACTTTTGAATGAGAAGACCATGTATCCAGGTTTGTGTGGTCTGTCCTGGCTTACACCTGTTATCTCAGTGTGGTTATCAATAGCCTCTCATTTTGCTCTCAGAAGTATCCCAGGATAGATATAAATTATATAGTCATTTTACTTAGGGAGGAGGATGAAGCCCAAGATTCTGAGGCCAGGAGTCCGTACAAGAATAAGGATGCAAGGGTCCCTGAGAGGGGAACAGGGTTGGGGGAGAGGCTTCCGGGCCCCCAGAAGGCACCTGCTTTGCTCATTTGTCTTTCATTGATTCTCAGCACCTAAAGGCCGGAAAACACGGGCTCGCAGAGTGATTGCAGCCCACTATGAAGGTGGGTGATGGGTGAGCCCTGCCTGGGAGGAGGGCTGGCAGAGGGGCAGGACAGGTCTCACCATCCCTTTCTTGTGCCTTACAGTTCACCAACGACCTGGACAGGATGGAGCACAGGCGGGTGAGACCCCATCCCCCCATAGCACTGGCCTTCTAAGAAAGGGGCCCCTTAAAACCTTTGACCTCCCACCTCCTTCCCTGCCTTCAGTCTCGGAATCTCAGAAGCCTGTTCATGAAGGTCCTCAGGGTTTGGTTCTCTCTGCCACCTAGGCATGGGACCCCAGAAAGACCCTTGCCCTTCTCCAGAATCCAGCCCAGTTTTCCCAACAAACCACTAGCCCCAGCTTTCTCTTTCAGCCCTCATTCTCCTCCAAGCATCGCATTTGATTCTCTTCTCTCCTTTCCCCTTCATATTCCATGAACCTTCATGCTCTGATCGTTTGTTCTCAAAACATTGCTAGTGTCCACTCTTCTTTCCCTTTTATACCCCCCCCACCTCAGCCCTGTCACCTCAGGACCACAAACCCAACAGCCCCTTGCTCCTTCTCCATCCCACACTCTCCCCACCCTCTACTCTGTCCCACCTATGCTGCTAAGCTAACCCCCCTAAACCTCACTTTCATTGTTTTATGTGCTTGGCTGCTAGCCTCTCTCCACAATGTTTTGGTCTCATCTTCATTTTCCTGTTAACAAATACATTCTCCATGCTTGCTGAGCCGACACCCTTGCCCCACAGCGTGCCTCTTCTGGACTTAGCACTTACTGTTCCCTCACCTGAAATGTCCTTCTACTGTGACAGGCTGGGAGGCGAGACATGTGAGAGGCTCAGCCGAGGGGATTGGCAGCAGAGATGGAGAGAAGTAGATGGATTCAGCATGTGGCTTGAAGATAGGACTTGCTTGTGGTTGGATGTAAAGAATAAGAAAAAGACAGGAATCACAAATGACTTCTAGATTTTTAACTTGGGTATCTCTGGGAATACCTGTGTCATTTCCTAAGGTGGGGTTGGGAGGTATGTAAAATAGGTAAAATAATGACTAACTTTGAGTTGCCTTAAATAAACAAGGCCAGGTGTGGTGGCTCACACCTATGATCCCAGCACTTTGGGAGCTTGAGGCAGGAGTTTGAGATCAGCCTTGGCAACATAGTGTGAATCCCATCTCCACAAGAAAAAAAAAATAGCTGGTGTGATGGTGTGTGCCCATAGTCCTAGCTACTTAGGAGACTGAGGCAGGAGGATTGCTTGAGACCAGGAGTTCAAGGCTGCAGTGAGCTATCATCATGCCACTGCACTCCATTCTGCGTAACAGAGTGAGACCCTGACTCAAAAATAAACACATGGATAAATGATACTAAAGTAAATTCCACAAATAGATGACTGGACCTAGTGGACTAGCTTAGGCTAGGTCAGGATGTATAAAGTTAGGAGTCATGGCCATATAAATGGTATTTAAAGTCACAAGATTGGAAGAGACACCAGGGGAAAGAAAGGCCCCACAAATGAAGCCCTGAGGCTCTTAGACATCCTAAAGTGGAGCAGAAGAAGGATACCAGCAGAGGAGACTGAAAAGCAGCCAGAGAGAGGGGAAGAGACCCTGGGAGGGTGGTGTTCTGCACTCTAAGAGAAAGCACTATTTCAAGAAGGAGGATGTGGCTGTGTTGAAGGCAGCTGAGAGATCACATGAGATGAGAACAGAGAAATGAGGACTGGGTTTGGTAACATAAAAGTCAACTTGTGACCTTAACAAGGGTGGTTCTAGAGCCTTAGTTAGGATGGAAACCAGAATGCACTGGGTTAAGAAGAGAAGGGAAATAAAGAATTGGAGAGAGAGACAACCCTTTCCAGAAGTTTCTCCGTGACAAGGAGCAGAGCGATAGGCTAGTAGGTGGAGGGGGATGTGGATCAAGGGAAAGTTGAGTGCTGTTGGCAACATTATTTTAGTCTTAGCTATCGTTTATGAGTGCTTGCTTGGTCTTATCTAACCCTCACAACAACCCTAAAAGGAAGATACTTTACCTCAATTTTACATATGGAGTATGCACAACTTGTCCAAGGTCGTGACGATGCTAAGTGGTGACGCCAGGATTTGAACCCAGCTAGAGTGTGTTTGTGTACTGGTCATGGTCTGCGTGAGAGGCAAGATTGCTGGTGCAGGGATGGGGGAAACCTGCAGGGGACACTAGAATATGGGAGGGGATGGTTTTCAGAAGCAAGACAGGACACACCTCCCGTCATCACCGGAGGTTCAAAGGAGAATGTGAAACTAGGTGAGTTTGCAGAGTTGGTGGGGAGAGGTGAAGGAGCTCTTGCCTGATGACTTCTAGGCAATCCAGAGAACTAAGGAGACAGGGGTAGGGTGTTTGAGGAGAGATGGTTAAAAAAAAAACCCCATCGCTTCTCGGCCTTTTGGCTAAGATCAAGTATAGTACCTTTTCCTGTCAGTTTAATATCTGGTACATCCTCTACCCGAGGACAATATATATATATATATTTTGAGTTGGAGTCTCACTCTGTCACCCAGACTGGAGTGCAGTG
>NW_007249784.1:169264-178590 GCF_000164805.1 Carlito syrichta
CACTCACCTCAGCCTCCCAAGGCGCGGGATTACAGGCTGAGCCACCGAGCCCAGCTGAGGACAATATATTAGATGGATTTTGGGGGCAGGGAGTTGGAAGAGGAGCTTGCTCTGTCCACTCCACACATCGACCTGGTATTGCAGTACTTCCAGAAACGGTGCACTCCTTGGGGGCATAACGGGTTCTAAAAGCAGAAACTCCAGCTAACTTATGGGTAAGCCTATTCTTCAGCCTTTCAAAATAAAGAGTTGTGGTTTCTTAAAAAAAAAGAAAGAAAGAAAGAACCATCTTGGTGAGTACAAAGCAAGCTTAATGGGAGAAGGTAGGATTGCCAGGCAGTATGGAATGTCCCTGTGAGGTTTGTGGCTGGAGATGAGTGACCCCAGGCAACCCCTCCATGGTACCAGGCACACCGTGACCTTTGGCTACAAGCAGTGTTTGCTCAGGCTGGCTCTCTTCTCTGTCTTCACTACTCATCATGCCCAGACCAGCCTTCTTCCCTTCTGTATAGATCACTTCTTCTGGCAGTTATCCAGACGTTCATTCATTCTTTCATTGACTTGACACAAATGCACTGAGGACTAAGTATTTGCTAGGGGCCTGGCTAGGTGCCCACAGCGACTTATACTCAGATCTATTCTCTCAGAGTCACTGACTAGGAGAGGAGGCAAGCATATAATTTGTAATTACAGTGCAATATGACAAGAACAATAATTAAAGTGGCCAAAGTTACATGGCAGCTCGGGAAAGACAGACACTAACACAGTCATGACCTTCTTCCCTAGGATGGGCCTTGAAGGGTGAGTGTAAGACAGACAAGGGGTCAAGGATGGTACAAGGAGAAGGAACCCCTGGAGCAAAAACCCTGGGTTTTCCCAGAGAAGGATGAGGCTGGTAGACTGTGAGTTCAGAGTGGCAGAAGCAGAAAGTGCTAGAGGAACAAGATAGGTACAAGGATGGAGAAGACAGAAGCCAGGCCATAGCCAGGGTGGGAGCTGTTCTGAGGTGAGCCATTGGAAGGGGTGAGGTGAGGCAGGCTCACATCTGCTTGGTGCAGGGAATAAACTGAAGAAAGCAGGACTGGAAATGGAGTGCAGTGAGGAGGCTGAGGGTAGTCCCAGTGGGAAACCAGATGGGGAAAGGGAAGGGAGACACAGAGCTATTTAGGAGGCAATTTTTTTTTTTAAGTCTGAGTCTCACTCTGTTGCCCAGGCTGGATGTGCAGTGGCACCATCACAGCTACTGCAGCCTCAACCTCCTGGGCTCAGGCAATCTTTCTGCCTCAGCCTTCCAAGTAGCTGGGACTACTGGTGCACACCACCATGCCTAGCTAATTTTTTGACTTATTGTAGAGATGAGGTCTCACCATGTCGCCCAGCTGGTCTCAAACTCCTGGACTCAGGCAGTCTTCTTGCCTCTGCCTCTCTAAGTGCTGGGATACAGGCGTGAACCACCGTGTCCAGCCAGGAGGCAGAATTGATAGGGCCTGGTGATCAATGAATAAAATGAGTGAAGGATGGCTGGGCATGGTGGCTCACACCTATAATCCCAGCACTTCGGGAGGCTGAAGTGATAGGATTGCCTGAGCCTATTGGTTCGAGACCAGCCTGGGCTACTTGGTGAGACCTCATCTCTACAATAAATTAAAAAATTAGCCGGGCGTGGTGGTGGTGCACGACTGTAGTCCCAGCTACTTGGAAGGTTGAAGTGGAAGGATCACTTAAGTCCAGGAGGTTGAGGTTGCAGTGGCCGTGAGTGTGCCACTGCACTCCATCCTGGGCAACAGAGTGAGACTCCGACTCAAAAAAAAAAAAATGGGTGAAGTAGTAGGAGGCTTGGTATCCGGTCAGTGGTAGAACCATAAGCCAAATGTGGAATGCAAACAGTACAGCAAGTCTGGGTGAGAGAAGTCAGCTCAGCGTTGGTCAAGCTGAGGGTACGAGGTGCCGTTGCTATTCAAACGGCAGTCAGCAGGGTGAGGAAGGGCAGAAAACATCAGTGCTGAAGACTCACAGGACTCTGCAGGATATCCTATAGGTGGGAATGAAAATGTCCAGCAAAGTTTTCTTTTTACTTGAAAAAGTGACAAGGACAGAGCTTGGGGCTGGCAGAGGAAGAGGGCTGGGGAAGGCAACTGCCAAGGCTCCTACAACCCTGAAGAGCAGTGACGACTCAAATGAGGAGAGACCCAAACTGCATTCCCTCGCATGCCCTTGGTCTTCCTGCCAAGGGAAGAGTTTATTGGGTCCCCACTCAGACCAGGCCCAGCTCCAGGTGCCAGGGACACAGCAATGAACAAGACAGTCAGCCACACTTGTTCTCGTGGAGGAGTCAGACCCCAAACTAACACACAGATAAATAAACAAGGTAATTTCTCATGGTGGTGATGGCTATGAAAGAAACAGAGTGATATGAAGAGATTAATGCAGGCAGGATTGGGGCTGGTGATTTTAAACTGAGTGACCCAGGAAGACAGAAGTTGCCAGCTAGGGGAGGAGTCCTGTGAAGAGTGTCCGGGAAGAGTGGGAGAACCTGGGTGGTGCATGGCAGGAACAGAAAGAAGGCCGAGTGGTTGAAGGTTGTGAGTTGGGGAAGTGGACATGTGAGATGGGAGTGAAGACATAGATAGGGTGGACCAGGGATGCCCCTTGTCACCCTGTTCTTTTTTTTTTTTTTTTTGAGTTGGAGTCTCACTCTGTTGCCCAGACTGGAGTGCAGTGGCCGGGAGCCTCGACCTGCTGGGCTCCGGCGATCCTTCCCCCTCAGCCTTCCAAGTAGCTGGAACCACAGGCACGCGCCACCACGCCTGGCTAATTTTTGATTTATTGTAGAGATGAGGTCTCGCCAAGTTGCCCAGGTGGGTCTCGAACCCGCGGGTTCAGGCAATCCACTCACCTCAGCCTTCCAAGGCATGGGATTACAGGCTGAGCCACCGAGCCTGGCTGGTCACCCTGTTCTATCATTTTATTATTCCTCTTCTTTGCACCTTGCAATTACCCTAGCTCTAAGCCTTTTTTAATAACAGCTTTATTGAGATATAATTCACATACCATACAGGTCACCCACTTAAAGTGTTCAACAGTTTTTAGTAGATTCCCAGAGTTGTGCAACCATCAATCACCATGGTGACTTTAAATCATTCTCATCTCAAAAAGAAACCTTATACTCTTTAGCCATCACCACCTATTCCCATCATTCCCCCAGCCCTAATTTCTATCTCTATATATTTGCCTTCTTAGACACTTCATATAAATGGGATCGTACAATATGTGGTCTTTTGTGTCTGGCTTCTTTCACTGAGCATAATGTTTTCTTTTTCTTTTCTTTTTGAATCGGAGTCTCACTGTCGCCCAGGCTGGAGTGCAGTGACACGCTTGCAGCCACTGCAGCCTCGACCTGCTGGGCTCAGGCGATCCTTCTACCTCAGCCTTCCAAATAGCTGTAGCTACAGGTGCATGCCACCACACCCCGCTCATTTTTTTGATTTCTTATAGAGACGAGGTCTCCCCCAGTTGCCCTGACTGGTCTTGATCCTTGGACTCAGGCAATCCTGTAGCCTTGGCCTCCCAAAGTGCTAGGATCCTACTCTTCGCCCCAGAAGCAACCACTAGCGATAATTTGCTCTGAATGTTGCTCGTCATATACATTAGATTTCTTCACATAACTTCCTATTACATTATGGGCTCCTCCCTTACCCTGGGTGATCTATGTGTCTTCTGGGTAAGGTGGGCCCCAAATGTTTATAAACTCAAGGGATTCCTGGGGAGTGTGAAAGTGCTGTAAGAGACTTTCCCTTATCTCTGAACATCCATGTTCAGGTGTGGACGGGACGGTGAGTGGCTGGGAGGAAGCCAAAATCAACAGCTCCAACCCTCTGCGCTATGACCGCCAAATCGGGGAATTTATAGTCACCCGGGCTGGGCTCTACTACCTGTACTGTCAGGTAAGCCCCACCTGGCTCCATGGGTAACTGAGGGGAGAAGGGCTTGGTTTGGGGGGAGACAGAAGGACAAGCTAAAGGCTGGGAGGAAGGGTTTGGGTTTTGAGCGGGATGGGATGCCTGGGTCTCTAAGGAAATTTGGAATTGAAGGTAAGCAGAGGACTGGACTCTGCCTGCCTTCCCCTTCCCAGGTGCACTTCGATGAGGGGAAGGCTGTCTACCTGAAGCTGGACTTGCTGGTGGATGACATGCTGGCCCTGCGCTGCCTAGAGGAGTTCTCAGCCACAGCAGCCAGTTCCCTGGGGCCCCAGCTTCGCCTCTGCCAGGTGTCTGGGCTGTTGCCCTTGCGGCCAGGGTCCTCCCTGCGGATTCGCACCCTCCCCTGGGCCCATCTCAAGGCTGCCCCCTTCCTCACCTACTTTGGACTCTTTCAAGTTCACTGAGGGATCCTGGTCTCCCGGCGGTTCTCCCAGGCTGCCGGCTCCCCAGTCCCCTCTGCCCCACCCTCAGCTGCTCCTCGCTCCAGACTTGCTGCTCCCTCTGTAGGCTGCCAGGGCTTGTTCACGTGTTTTCCATCCCACATAAATACAGTATTCCTATTCTTCTTTTTCAACACCCCCCACCTCCCACTCTCCACTCTGATCTATTGAGGCCATTTATCCCTACTCCCCCTGGCCACAGCCCTCTAGGATGCTGTGTTCACTGTACTCTGTGGGCAAGGATGATTCCAGAAGATCCCGCTTCAGGCACTAAGAGGGGCTGGACCTGGCGATTGGAAGCCAAAGAGACTGGGCTTAGGCCAAGAGTTCCCAAATGTGAGGGGTGAGAGACTAAGACAAGCTCCTCCCTTGAGAATTCCCTGTGGATTTTTAAAACAGATATTATTTTTATTATTATTGTGACAAAATGTTGATAAGTGGATATTAAAGAGAGTAAGTCATGGTCTCTTTCTTTATTGGGACTAAGGAGACATTCTCAGGGCAGCTGAGGGCCATGGAAAGGGGGCATTGGGATGTGGGGTTGGAATTCGAGGGCGATGTTCAGTTGGGAAGTGGGGACCTAATGCCTCCAACTCTCAGGCGTGAGCAGAGAGTAGAAAGGCACACTGCCCAGCAGGAAAAAAAAAAAGTCCTCTACCCAAGGTACAACAGAAGCGGCCTCATTTCCCTAGGAGGCGGACTTCCTCCTGCAGGGAGAATCCCTGGCTGCGAGGAGCAGGGGCCCTTCCTCTTGGTGGCCTCGGGATATTCCGCAGGTGCTGGCACAGGCCTGGCTGGGAGGCGGGGGAGGGGCAGGCCTGGGGGGCTCAGAGTCTGTAGGTACCCAGGAACCCGGGCCCCTGGGCGGAATCCTGCAGCAGCTGGGGGGCTTGGGGCTGCCTCTTTGTCTCTTCATCCAGAGCCTTATGTAAGAGCTTTTCTTGGGAAACAGGAAGTGCTGCTTGCCAAGTTCAGCAGGGAGTAGTGCAGGCCTTATTCCAACACACCCAGCCCAGGCTTAACCCCAGAGCTCAGCCAGTTTCTTGCTTCAGTGCCCCTGGTTCTCCTGCCCACTAGCCCCCAACCCCTCCTTTCCCACATTCAGTCACCCCTGGCAAATTGCCCTAGAGGTCTCTCCTGTCCCTGAGCCAGAGGGTCTTCTGCCCTCACCCGACCCTGGCCACTGCCCAGCTTGGCCCCCCATCCTGCTCCTGGCACCATGCCCCACAGCCAGCCAACCTTCCCTCCCCCAACTCTGGGACTGTCCCAGGGTTCCTGCACACTGGTCGCTCCTCCTGGGTGTCACTAGCAGCCCTGTCCTTCTTAGAGGGACTGGCACCTAATTCTCCTGAGGCTGTGGGAGGGCGGGGGTCTCAAGGCAACCACTGGTACCACATGGGGTGCCAGGAGCACTGATAGTACCCCTAGCTTGTTTTTCTCTCCCTCCTTTTTATTCTCAAGTTCCTTTTTATTTCTCCCTTGCGTAACACTCTTCTTCCCTTCTGCACCACTGCCTGCACCCCCACACTCTCTGCTACCTCCTTGCCACCCCACTCCTGAGGCCACAGCTGTTGGCAGGGTCCCCAGCTCATGCCAGCTTCATCTTCTTTCTTGCTAGCCCCCAAAGGGTCCCCAGGTGACATGGGGGGTCCAGTCCGAGAGCCGGCACTCTCAGTTGCCCTCTGGTTGAGTTGGGGGGCGGCTCTGGGGGCTGTGGCTTGTGCCATGGCTCTGCTGACCCAACAAACAGAGCTGCAAAGCCTAAGGAGAGAGGTGAGTCGGCTGCAGAGGACTGGAGGGCCTTCCCAGAAAGGGGAAGGGTATCCCTGGCAGAGCCTCCGGGAGCAGGTGAGTGAGGGGAGAAGGGTGTCTGGGAGAGAAGGATGGGTGGCAGTGGGGGGGAGGAGGGTATCTCTGGGCTTCCTGGTCTGCAAAATTTCAAGGGGGTACAAGAGAGGGTCTCGGGGTTGGAAGTCAGGGGAGTGGCCATTCCAGGAAAGGAAACTGTTAAAGGTGAATGCTTCGCATAACTAACAGATCCTGGAAGGCAGCCAACACTGACTCAGGGTGCTGGGGAAAGGTACATGAGAGATTTGAGGCGTTGCTGGGACAGGGGAGGGCTGGGAAGGAAGGCTGTGTGGGATTCTTAGTCTAACCCTGACCCTCTTTCCATGAACAGAGTCTTGATGCCATGGAAGCCTGGGAGAATGGGGAGAGATCTCGGAAAAGGAGATCAGTGCTCACCCAGAAACAGAAACCCAAGAGTGAGGCCTCCAGGGTGCAGCAGGGGTGGGAGGTGATCAAGCAGCCTGGGGATTGTGAGCCGAGCCGGGGGAAGGGTGGAGGCTGACAACAGGGCACCTGGAGTAGGTGGACGCTGCTGAGATTCCCTCCTTCCCTCCTCAGAGAAGCACTCAGTTCTGCACCTTGTTCCCATTAACATCACCTCCAAGGGTGAGCACTATTTTAAATAATGGCTTTTGGGGCGGGGCAAGAACTGGGAATTCTGGGCTGGCACCTAGGCCCATAAGCACCTGAGAGTGCAGAAATCCTGACCGCCATACCCCTACCTCCAGAGGACTCTGATGTGACAGAGGTGATGTGGCAACCAGCCCTTAGGCGCGGGAGAGGTCTGGAAGCCCAAGGATATGTAGTCCGAGTCCAGGATGCTGGAATTTATCTGCTGTACAGTCAGGTAACCCCAGCCATACTCTGACCTCACATGGGGCGTGGAGGCAGGCTCTTCACTGTTCTCCCAGAGCCTGTATGCCCTGCTATTGAGGAGTCCCAATCCTTCTGTTCATACCAAACTTAGAAGACCCTTTATTTCCTGGTTTTCTTGTCAGGGCTCCCGAAGCCTCCCAGAACTGAGCTATGCCATCCTATTTTCTTTCTTTCTTTCTTTCTTTCTTTTGAGTTTGAGTCTCACTCTGTTGCTCAGACTGGAGTGCAGTGGCTGCTCCCCGCCACCGCAGCCTCGCCTGCTGGGCTCCGGCGATCCTTCTGCCTCAACCTTCCAAGTAGCTGGAACTACAGGCATGCGCTACCATGCCCGGCTAGTTTTTTGATTTATTGTAGAGATGAGGTCTTGCCAAGTTGCCCAGGCGGGTCTCGAACCTGCAGGCTCAGGCAATCCACTCACCTCGGCCTCCCAAAGCGCTGGGATTACAGGCTGAGCCACCGAGCTCGATCATCCTATTTTCTTCAACATCTCCTGTTTTCCCTGCTAGGTCCTGTTTCATGACGTGACTTTCACCATGGGTCAAGTGATGTCTCGGGAAAGCCAGGGAAGGCAGGAGACTCTATTTCGATGTATACGAAGTATGCCCTCTAACCCAGACCGGGCCTACAATAGCTGCTATAGTGCAGGTGAGAGCCACGTGGGCAGTGAAGGGTGGATGTGAGGGAAGTAGGACATCTTTGACCTGGGCATAGAGGTACAGGAAGCTACGACGGGGGGCGGGGGTGGGGTTAGAAGTGGTAATCTGAGGAATGAAGTGCGGAATGCCTGGGTCTGTACAGGTGGCAGACAAAAGGTGGAGCTAGAGAAGGCAGGGTGAAACATCAGAGTGGATGGCTGTGACCGGGCATCTACTGTCTCCTTTTTCTCAGGTGTCTTCCATTTACACCAAGGGGATATTCTGAGTGTCATAATTCCCCGGGCAAGGGCGAAACTTAGCCTCTCTCCACATGGAACCTTCCTGGGGTTTGTGAAACTGTGATTGTGTTATAAAAGGTGGCTCTCAGCTTGGAAGACCAGGGTGGGTACATACTGGGAACAGCCAAGAGCTGCCTAGCTAGACAAAGGACAGGGAATGGGCAGGAACAGAGGTCTCTTCCAGGGTTTAACTCTCCTTTCCTTCGTTTTCCCTTTCCATTCCTACCCCCCTAGACTTTGATTTCATAGATATCTTGCTTTTGTCCCCCATCCAGTCCTAAATTCTTGTGTAGGTTAGGGTGGGGGGTGGGTGCCAGGCATTGTCCAGAACTGCCATGGGTCCACTGGAATGCATCCAGAACAGCACCACCATCTAGCGGCGGTTTGAGGGAATCACTCTGCCGACTGGCAGAAGTCCACGAAGCTTGGGAAAACCCTCGTTCCCTATGCCACACCTATCTGCAGGTACCCTCTGCCTCTTCACTCCACAAGAAGCCTTATCCTCATTTCCTTCTCTCCATCTACGGAGCTCCAGTTTCCACCACTATCCCCAGAAATGTAATCTATTATGCGTCCCTCCGCAGGCGGTGCCCAATGACGACGATGGTTCCTTTGCAGCTACATTACTCTTTGGGTCCCAAGGTTTGCCTTTCATGCTCTTACTCCCCTGGCATGGAAGGCCACTCCAAGCCCCTCTGGGCTGGGATTGGTCTCCGAAAAGCCTTGGATGAAACGTACGTCCTGACGTTGGTCTTGCTACACGCCTCTGAGCTCTCTTTTCTGCTCAAGCCCCGCTTAAAGTTAAATAATAATAAAAAAAAAAAAAGAATGGATATCCGGCTCCATTTCCAACAACCTCGCCTCGGCTCCTTCCCCGTACCAGGATCTCCCTTCCCTCCTGACTTTCCTCTGGAGCTCCCCACCGGACCAAAGGGGGCACTACGTAGAGGTCCACGAGCTCGCAGAAGTTAAGGTTGTGCGTGGGACGTAAGGAGGCACGCAGGCGCAAAAAGCAAGAGATGAGCCGCCACGCGCGGCCAGGTCAGCGGATGTGCGCAGGCGCAGCCCTGCGCGGAGCTCGGGGCGGGGCCGTCCCGTGGCGTCTTCGCTCTTCGGTAGGCGGGACTGGGCGCGTGGTGGCTGCGCCACCGCTCTTCGCCGGGTGTGACGTACTAATCGTGCGCCGCGACTGCCGGTGGGCCTGGGGCTCGCGGGAGGGGAAGGAGGAGGGGGAGGAGGAGGAGGAGG
>NW_007249784.1:178896-213596 GCF_000164805.1 Carlito syrichta
GATGAGCCGGGAAGCCTGAGGCCGGAGACGCCCGCCCTCGGGCCCGTCCGCCCGGCTCCTCCGCTCCCGGTAAGGACGCCCCCTCCCCTCCCCCCAGCCCTGCCTCGGCCTCACCCATTCCCGGCGCTTGCTCCCACCTAACCGGAGCCAAGAGGCCCTCGAAGGGGCTTCTTAAGGTCCTTGTGCGTCGAGCCACCCGAGATTGTAGGACCATAACAGGACCGGGACGCATTCTGGTCCCCGAGGATGAAACAGGAGGGGGCTGGGCCGGCCTGGCTCGCACGGCTCGGTTCTGTCCCAGCGCCTTGATTGGGCTACTTCAACACCCATTCGGTTCTCTTTCGATTTCCTCAAAATCCTTCCCCTTTCATGAGACTCAGACTCTACCCGCTAAACCATATCCCTGATATCCCCACTCCCACCTGAGATGACCTCAGCATGCTCACACACCCCATTCATTCCAGAGTGGTAGAGAAGAACCGTCTTCCCACTCTAGCTGTTTCCCTGTGGTACCACTGTACTATGTCAGGATTCCTGTGTTGAGCTACCTTCCTGGGCAAATAAATCACTCTTGTTATGCTCTCAAAGGACAACCTTGGTGGTATTAAAATAAAGAAGTGGAATCTTCGAGGATTACTGGATGTGAACTCAGGATCTGAGAAATAAGATTCCTGAGGCCTGCTGCTTAGCCATTTTCCCTTGCCTCCCTGGGCAGGGGAGAGATGATGGCACAGACTGGGAAAAGCTGAAATTATGATTTTTGTATTTTTTCTTTCCTTAGTTTATTTGTATCTGAATCTAGAGGAGGCATGCTGAAGAAGAGAAACAGGATCTGTGGGACAGTATGTTTGGGTTTTGACACCGTAATCTTTGTTTTACAGGGTACTGGAAGATGAAAGAGACTATACAAGGGACCGGGTCTTGGGGGCCTGAGCCTCCTGGACCCGGCATAGGTCCAACTTACTCAAGTCCCAGGCGAGAGCGTCTTCGATGGCCCCCACCCCCCAAACCCCGACTCAAGTCAGGTGGAGGGTTTGGGCCAGATCCTGGGTCAGGGACCACAGTGCCAGCCAGACGTCTCCCTGTACCCCGACCTTCTTTTGATGCCTCAGCTAGTGAAGAGGAAGAAGAAGAGGAAGAGGAGGAGGATGAAGATGAGGAGGAGGAAGTGGCAGCTTGGAGGCTGCCCCCCAGATGGGGTCAGCTGGGAACCTCCCAGCGACCTCGCCCTCCCCGCCCCACTCATCGAAAAACCTGTTCGCAGCGCCGCCGCCGAGCTATGAGAGCCTTCCGGATGCTGCTCTACTCAAAAAGCACCTCGCTGACATTCCACTGGAAGCTTTGGGGGCGCCATAGGGGCCGGCGGCGGAGCCTTGCACACCCCAAAAATCATCTTTCACCCCAGGATGGGGGTGCGACGCCACAGGTGCCATCCCCCTGCTGTCGTTTTGACTCCCCCCGGGGGCCACCTCCACCCCGGCTGGGTCTGCTAGGTGCTCTCATGGCTGAGGATGGGGTAAGAGGGTCTCCACCAGTGCCCTCTGGGCCCCCTGTGGAGGAAGATGGACTAAGGTGGACCCCAAAGTCTCCTCTGGACCCTGACTCAGGTAAGGTGGGGAAGAGGTGGGGAGGGTGGGTGAAGTGCTAAGAACCTGGAACACCAGGAGCCTCTTGCTGTGGTGAGAACTGGGCCTAAGGAAGGTAGGATGGCAGCATGAGGATTCTAGAATAGCTGTGAAATGTCTTCATTAAGCCCTACTTTGAGTAGAAGGTAAGCTTGGGAGACAGTCAAAGCTGGAAAACAAGAAGGTGTCTTGTGGTCTCAAGTGAGAAAGGGAACCATGGTTTAGGAAAATCAGACAATCTCGTCCACTTGCAATCCTTTTTTGGACTCTCATGATGAGAGTCCCTGTGCGTACATCTCCAGAGAGTGCCATTCTTCTGTTGGTGGGATAGGATCTCTTCCAGTAGTAGAGTACATCATTTGTATAGTTTTTTTTTTTTTTTTTTGAGTTGGAGTCTCACTCTGTCGCCCAGACTGGAGTGCAGTGGCCGCTCCCGGCCACCACAGCCTTGATCTGCTGGGCTCCAGTGATCCTTCCGCCTCAGCCTTCCGAGTAGCCGAAATTACAGGCATGCGCTACCACGCCCAGCTAATTTTTTGATTTATTGTAGAGATGAGGTCTCGCCTGCCCAGGCGGGTCTCGAACCCGCGGGCTCAGGCAGTCCACTCACCTCAGCCTCCCAAAGGCGTGGGATTACAGGCTGAGCCACCGAGCCCGGCTCATTTATATAGTTTTATGTGACATTCTCTCTCAAGAGTATTTGCCTTTTGGAGAACTCCAGACAAACAATTTTAGGCTCGCTACATCTTTATTAAATAGTTAAATATTTATTGCGCCTTTAGGTATGCTGGTACTATGCTAGGTATTTGGCATGAAGTGGTGACAGATATCCCTGAAATTTACATCTCTGAATGCTTATTTTTTCTTTCTTCCTGTCTACAAATAGGAACTTTTTCTGTCTCTTTAGAACCTCTTAGACATCTTTATCTTATGCTCATAAGGTCTCCATTTCTTTGACAGATACTCTGTCAACTCATCCTTCTCATTTGTGCGCATCAGTTAATTGTGTGCATCTCACTGTCTTTTACCTGGGCCAATTTCTCTTCCATGTTCTTTTTCCCCTGCCCTATAGGCCTCCTCTCGTGTACTCTGCCTAATGGCTTTGGGGGACCATCTGGGCCAGAAGGAGAGCGCAGCCTGGGACCCCCTGATGCCAGCATCCTTATCAGCAATGTGTGCAGCATCGGGGACCATGTGGCCCAGGAACTTTTTCAGGGCTCAGATTTGGGCACTGCAGAAGAGACAGAGAGGCCTGGGGAGAAAGCTGGCCAGCACAGTCCCCTGCGAGAGGAGCATGTGACCTGCGTGCAGAGTAAGAAGCCCTAGAGGACCTATTGTTTTTCCTCATCTTCTAGAACAGAGTCTAGAGGCCTCACCCCGCTCCTCTCTCCCTCCACTCAGGCATTTTGGATGAATTCCTTCAAACTTATGGCAGCCTCATCCCCCTCAGCACTGATGAGGTAGTAGAGAAATTGGAGGACATTTTCCAGCAGGAGTTCTCTACTCCTTCCAGGTGAGGCTTGAAAGATGGATGTAGGGCAGGGACCTGAGGGATGTGGAGAGAATGCTGCTGCCTGTTCTCCCATAGGGATGTACTTGGGGAGGAGGAGGAAGCTAGAGCTGAAGGGGAGAAATCTGAAGGCAAGGTTCCAAGTCCCTGTAAGCTATCCTGGAGAGTCTCTACCTGGGACCCTGAAATGTTATACCTGGATATTCATGTGTCTCTTTGTGGGAAGTAGGCCTTTAGCAGGTCTCAAAAGGACCCATGACCCAAAAAAGGTGGGGGTCGGTTATAATTTTTATTCTAGGGAGTAGTAGGTATTTCTGTGTGCCCCAGCCATGTCATCTCTTATGTGACTCCACCTTTGGCCTACTCAGAAAGGGCCTGGTACTACAGCTGATCCAGTCATACCAGCGGATGCCAGGCAATGCCATGGTGAGGGGCTTCCGAGTGGCCTATAAGCGGCATGTGCTGACCATGGATGATTTGGGGACCTTGTATGGGCAGAACTGGCTCAATGACCAGGTGAGAAGGGGTAGGGAAACAGGCCTGAGAGGGTATTCAGGGAGCAGGGTGTCTGGGGTCCTCTGCATGGGGGAGCCCTGTACCCATGCCACACCCTCCATGGCAAGTTGCTTCCCATCTCTTCCCCCCTCCCAGGTGATGAACATGTATGGAGATCTGGTCATGGACACAGTCCCTGAAAAGGTAGGCCCAACCAGATACTTCAATTCTTAGACTAACTCTGTTTCTGGGGGAGAGTTGGTAGATGGTAATCTACTAATTTCAGATCTGTAGTCTTGGCCCTGAATTTATCAATTATTTTCCTTTCCACTGGTATTTAGTGTTTTCCCTATGGCAAACCTCAAGAATCGGAATGGGAGTCTGTCTATAAGATAAAGTTAAAACAGTAATTTGCTTTTTTACTGTCAGTGAGTTGGACTACGGGTTATTGAAACCAATCCTTAGAGACATATTGCAATAGCGGGGGGAGACTTAGTGGGAGGGTCTGAAGGTCTTTTAATTCCATCCAGTTCTTTTGTGTTATTGGCACAGGTGCATTTCTTCAACAGTTTCTTCTATGATAAACTCCGTACTAAGGGTTATGATGGGGTGAAAAGGTGGACCAAAAACGTGAGTTACGAATTCATATCTACTTATGTAACACCTTGCCTCTAAAGAAGGAAAGTTCTGTTTTCTGTAAGCCCTTTCCTCTACTGTTTATTTAGTCGTTCATAGATTAAGCATTTCTTGAGAATAAAGTTAAGTTTCAGCTAATAATAAGTGCTGTGAACAGATCAAAACAGAATAATGTGATAGCATGGGATGGGGGTACTCTAGATTGGCTGGTATAAGACACCCTCTCACAGCTGAGCCTTGAAGGATGAGGAGCCAGCCATGTGCAGATTCGGGGGAACAGTGTTCTAGGCAAAGGGAACAGCAAATACATGAGACACAAGGTGGAAAAGAACATGGTTGAGGAACAGAGGGCCTGTGTGGTTGGAGCACAGTGAGCAAAGGGAGACTGATAAAAAATTTGGTCAGAGAATAGATCATGTAAGGCAAGTAGGGTAGGCTGAGGAGGGTAGATTTTATTCTGTGTGTACTGAGAAGCCAATGAAGAGTTTTAAGCAGGCTAAGGAGTGCCTCCTGTTTGAAACTCCTATTTTGGTGATAAACCGAAGAGAGGCAAGAGTGGAAGCAGGAGAGGAGCACAGTAGTCCAGGTGAGAAACTTGGACCACAGTGCTAAAGGAAGAAACAGTAATTTTACCTAGGATAAGATTTACAGGTAGGCCTTTAGCAGGTCCTCAAAAGGACCCATGACCCAAAAAAGGGGGGTTCAGTTAAAATTTTTATTCTAGGTAGTAGTAGGTATTTCTTTATACCCCAGTCATCATGTCATCTCTTATATGACTCCATCTTTGGCCTACTCAGAAAGGGCCTAGTACTACAGCTGTTCTAGTCATACTAGCAGATGCCAGGCAGTGCCATGGTGAGGGGCTTCTGAGTGATTTATAAACAGCATATGCTGACCATGAATAACTTGGAGATCTTGTATGGGCAGACTGGCTCAATGAGTAGACCCAGTAGGACTTTCTGGCAGGTGGTGTGATATTGAGAAATATATGTTTGATCTCTGTCCTGGTTCCTGACATTAAATTTCTAAATTCCTTGGAATCTCCAAAGTGATGTGTCTTTTTGTATGCTAGTGAGTTGATTGATGGTTAGCCCCCCTTGGTAACTTCAGGATGATGGGTAGGGGGATTGTCACTGAAAAGACCAAGCCATGATTAGAGGGTTGGAACTTTTGGTCTCACCCTTCAACTTCCAGGGAGGGGAAGTGGGATGGGACTGAAGGTTAAGTCAGTCACCAATGGTCCATGATTTAATTATTCAAACCTTGTAATGAGGCTTCTGCAAAAATATAAAAGCATAAAAGGATGGGTTTGGAGAGCTTCTAGATAGTTGAACACATGGAGAATTCTTTAGGGTGGCCAGCCCAGAGAGGGTGTGGCCGCTTCTGTACCTCTTCCTACATGCCTTACCCTATGCATCTTTTCATCTGTATCCTTTATAATAAACCAGTAAATGTAATAAGCGTTTCCCCAAGTTCTATAAGCTACTGTAACAAATTAATAAAACCCAAGGAGAGGGGGCCATGAGAACCCTGATTTCTAACCTGTTGGTCAGAAGCACAGGTAAAACAACCTGGGGCTTATGATTGGTACCAGAATTGGGGGGCAGTCTTGTGGGACTGTGTGCTCAACCTGTGGAATTTGACACTATCTCTGGGTAAATAGTGTTGGAATTGAATTGGAGGACGCCCAGCTGTTGTCCGCTGCAGAATTGATTGGTTGGTTGTTGGTGGGGAGAAGTCCCCACACATTTGGTGATCCAAGGTCACAGAGTATTTTGTGTCATGAGAGTAAAACAATTTGTTTCTTCCTTTACCAGTTAGATGTGAAAAATGAAGAAAAGGTAGGAGTAGAGGATGATGCCTAGGCTTTTGACTTAGGTAACAGGAAAAATGGGAAACGGTTGGCTAAAGAAAATCAAGAGTTATTTTCTCCTTTGGTTTCCTGGCCTCCCATTTAAAGACCTGGAAATTTCTACATTGAGGGAGGACCACTGGCTCTAGCATTCCTTAATTTCCATTGCTAGGTCAAGAGCTTATCCCATTAGGGATCTGGTGGGCCCACTTCTTCCAGTAGAGGCAAGAATGACATACAATGAAAAGATCTTGGCCTTCTGTAAACTTTAGTTTGAATTCCATTTCTGCCATTTCTTATTTCAGTGACCTTGAGCAAGTTACTACTTTCTAGGCTACAGTTTCTTCATCTGTTAGGTTGAATACACAAATTTCCTAGTAGGACTGTTAGGGGCATTAGCTGATTGAACATTTACTTTGTGCCATGCATTGTTTTAAGTGTATTATGGATACTAGCTAGTCTAATCTTCATAAAAAATGGAAGAATAGGTACTATTATTTTCATCCTCTTACAGCTAAGGAAACAGGTACAGAAAATTATAAAGGCCGGGTGCGGTGGCTCATGTCTATAATCTCGGCACTTTGGGAGGCCGAGGTGAGAGGATTGCTTGAGCCCACAGGTTCGAGACCAGCCTGGACAACTTGGCAAGACCTCATCTGTACAGTAAATCAAAAAATCAGCTGGGCGTGGTGGTGCATGCCTGTAGTTCCAGCCACTTGGAAGGCTGAGGTGGAAGGATTGCCTGAGACCAGTAGGCTGAGACTGCGGTGGTCGTGAGCATGCCACTGCACTTCAACCTGGGCGACAGAGTAAGACAACTCTGACTCAAAAAAAAAAGAAAGAAAGAAAAAGAAAATTATTAAATACTTTCCCATGGTCAAAAGCTTAGAGTAGATGGACAAGCTGAATTTGAATTCTGGAGGTCTGACTCCAAAGTCTGGAGACTGGATTCTTAGCTACTAAGTACTTCTTCCTTAAATGTGCGAAAAATACCTGGCCCATCTTGGGCTCTCAATTGTTCATTTTGACACCTCCTTTGTTCTACCTTCCTCTTACCCTGAAGAATCTAAACATCCAGATGCTGAGCCCTGCCTGCAATCTAGGACCTGGGTCTTGTATTCTCCTACTTTTTCTCCTTGCCTGCTCCTCTGTTCCTCTTCAGAACCCTCATGGCAAGAGGCAAGTTCTCTGTGTGTTGTACCTGACCTCTGGCATTGTCTCCTTAGGTGGACATCTTCAATAAGGAGCTGTTGCTAATCCCCATCCACCTGGAGGTGCACTGGTCCCTCATCTCTGTTGACGTGAGGCGACGCACTATCACCTATTTTGACTCACAGCGTACCCTAAACCGCCGCTGCCCTAAGGTTTGAGGGGGTAATGAGGAGACAGGAAACATGTGGGGAGATACAGTGGCTAGGCATTACAGGAAGAAGGGTGGGCATTGAGTCTTTGAGGAATGACCTGGGCATAGTGTCTGCCACTGCTGTACCCTGGGTTCAGTTGGGAAACATAGGGCATCACTTTCTCTTTTTTTCTCATTCACATAGCATATTGCCAAGTATCTACAGGCAGAGGCGGTAAAGAAAGACCGACTGGATTTCCACCAGGGCTGGAAAGGTTACTTCAAGATGGTGAGTTTTCAAGGGAGGGTATGGGGTGATGGTGGTGGTAGGAGTAGTTGTAGGATACATAAATTGAAGTTACCCCTGGGAGTCTCCAGGTGAAGGGCCTACCTTCTTTCTCTTCTCTAGAACGTGGCCAGGCAGAATAATGACAGTGACTGTGGCGCCTTTGTGTTGCAGGTAAGGAGATGATGGGGCCTCCTTCTCCTCTGGCTCTGGAGTCAGTTGGGTTAAAGGGTTGGAAGGCAGTTGTGCATCTCTCCTTTGGCTCACAGCCAGTTGAGGAGAAAGGATAACTTTGTGTATTAGAATGTAGAGACTCTGATTTCACTGGTCTCTTCTGGGCTTCTCTATCCCACACTGGGGCTGAGTCCCTGGCCCTGATACACCTGCCTGCTAATCTTAAACTCAGTGTGTTTTCTCCCTCTAAAACACTAGGTATATCATGTACCAAGTAAGAATGAGAAGTAGAGTTAAGCTGTTTTTGAACCCCAGGCTATGAGACCCTGGCTCCCTTTGTCTGTGAAATGGGGATATTCTCTGAAAGACCGAGTGAGACATATCTCATATAAAATGTGACAGGTTGGCTGGGCGCAGTGGCTCAGCCTATAATCCCAGCACTTTGGGAGGCCGAGGCGAGAGGATTGCCTGAGCCCGGGGGTTCAAGACCAGCCTGGGCAACTTGGTGAGACCTCGTCTCTACAATAAATCACCCACACACACACAGAAATACTAGCCGGGTGTGGTGGTGTGTGTCTGTAGTTCCAGCTACTTGGAAGGCTGAGGGAAGAATCGCCTAAGCCCAGCAGGTCAAGGTTGCAGTGGCTGTAAGTGTGCCGCTGCACTCCAGCCTGGGCAACAAAGAGTGGGACTCCAACTCAAAAAAAAGTGTGACAGGTCCTGACATGGGAGGTGGGCAATGCTCAGTAGCTGGTTCTCATGGCCTGCTTTGTTAACACCCAGTACTGCAAGCACCTGGCCCTGTCTCAGCCATTCAGCTTCACCCAGCAGGACATGCCCAAACTTCGTCGGCAGATCTACAAGGAGCTGTGTCACTGCAAACTCACTGTGTGAGCCTCGAACCCCAGGCCCCGAGCCCATTAATGGGCAGGGAGACATGGGAGACCCTTCCCAAGAAACTCCAGTTCCTTCTCTTGTCTCTTCCCACCCGATTCCCTTTGGTTTTTCATATTTAAATGTTTTGATTTCTGTATTATTTTTTCTTTAAGAGAATACTTGTTTTTTCTGATGGGCAGGGGGTGGCTACAGAAAAGCCCCTTTCTTCCTCTGTTTGCCAGGGGAGTGTGGCCTTGTGGCCTGGGTAGGGCAGTCATCCTCCTACCATGTGCAGGGGGGCAGGAAATCAATGCTGGGGGTGGTGGGCGGGCAAAGGGATTACAGCCTGCCAGATCTTCAAACTTTTTTTTATATATATATATAAATGCCACGGTCCTGCTCTGGTCAATAAAGGATCCTTTGGAGATACATAAGTGGTGGTCTTCCTTAAGGGGCCTCAAACTGGTGGATATGCTTATCTCAGGCTTTCTTCCAGCCTGTGCTGTTAGCTAACCTGTTTGAGGTCTTGAGACTTAAGTGGTCAGCTTTCCGTCCCTGGCAATACCAATACGATTTGTCTTCACCCAAAAAAATTCCCCAGCCAGAGAAGCAAAGGGCAGGAAGTAGAGGGCAGGAGGTAGGTAAGCCGCAAGAATAAGGGAGCCTGAGGAACTGGACACTGAAGCGACTGGGGAGGGAGCCGGCCAGGATTTATGACAGCATCCCTTATGCCTTTAATGCCAGAAGTAGTTTTGTCCATCCCTCTTTCTTCAATCAGGGGAATCCTCTCAACCCCTAGGATATCGCTCTTAATTTCTTCACCCCTGGTACGCTTAGAACACATGCAGGCAGTGTTGGATTTATCTTTGCTGCAAGGGAGAGTACAAATAACATTTGGGTCCAGCGGAGACCTGGAGCAGGGATAAAGAGAAGTAGTAGTCCTGGGAGCCCGGAAGTCTCTGGAGGCTGAGACCTCGCCCCCCTTTGCGTGATAGGGCCTACTAAGCCACATGACTAAGGTACTATTGCCTTCGCACGTGTAAGAGTGCAGGGCCCCAAGATGGCTGCCAGGCCTCGAGGCCTGACTCCTGTATGTCACTTCCGTACCGGCGAGAAAGGCGGGCCCTCTAGCCAATGAGGCTGTGGGGCGGGTCCTCGCCTTGATAGGCGCTCGAACTGTCCAGTGGTGACTGAATGCCAGAGGGCCTACGGACTAACGTCACGCCGAGTTGCTGAGCGCCGGCAGGCGGGGCCGAGGCGGCCAAGCCAATGCCATGGCTGGGGCGGGGTTGGGCCCTCTATAAGTTGTCGATAGGCGGGCACTCCGCCCTAGTTTCTAAGGATCATGTCTGCGAGTCAGGATTCCCGGTAAGAAAGGCTTTTACGGGAGGTTGTGCTACTTACCCTGCCGCTTCCTTCCGAGGGGCCCGCCAGGGGGAGCAGAGAGGTCCACTGTCCTAGCCCACCAGGGTTGCGGGGAAACCAAGCTGGGAGGGACTGTCCTGCGGTGCGAGGGGGAAGATCCGCGGCCGGCGCTGCCACCAGGGCCGATGCGGAGGACAAGACCAGCCCGGCTAGGGTCGAGATTTGTTACGAGGCTTCGACTCGAGGTGCTGCCGCGCGCGAAGCCCCGGCGCCGAGTCGAGGTCGCGACCTAGCGTGGGAAAGAAAGGTGGAGGGCGTCCGCAGCTGCGTGTGGCCCAGAGCCGGCGGGTCCGGTTGCCTCCCTGCTAGGGGGAGGGCTCTACCTCTGGGGACTCCGGAGGATTCTGGCGGCACCACTCGCGAGAGGCGGGGGTGCCCGGGTTCCCAGATTCAGTCGCTTCGTCGCGGTTGAAGTATGGGTCGGGCAGAAGAAACCGGCCGTTCAGTGTGCTGGTTTTCTTGACGGCCAGGACTGACCCTAACCCCGAGGAGCGGCCGCGTGAGGCACCAGGAGCCCACCCGGCGCCGGGCGGGCGGGTCCATTTTGCCGCACAAGCCGGGCTATTGGCAAACTGCGGATGGGCAGGTCCACTTTCCTTCGGGGGTGAGCGGCCTGAGGTATGGGAGGGCGATGGTATTTCGCGACGGGGGCGGGCAGGGTGTGGGTTGTTCCATGGAGCGGGGGGAGACACCGCTGGGTGGTCGAGGAAGCGAGCACATGGCGGCCTGAGGTGTTCCCCTCCCCCAGTCTGCTTCGCTTCTGAGTGTTGTGCAATCTCCCCCTTTGCTAGCTCTGCTGGGGCTCATTGTGCGCGAGGCCGCCACCGCCCGCGGCCTCCCACATCCGGGCATCGCGAGGGGGGGATCGGCTGAAAGGGTGGGGGAGGGCGCTGCCGGGATGACGTGGGGGGAAGGGGATGTCCTACCCTCCGATCTGGGAGGCACGGGGCGGGACTTCCGGCGCGCTGGTGCCGCGATGGGAGGTGCAGCTCTTAAGACTTTTAAGTTCCCGGGCCCTGCACACGTGGGCGCGGCAGCGTGCCTTCCAGCCTCTTGGTGTCCAGGGAGGGTTACCCCATCGTGTCAGGGGCGGCCTGGCCTCAGCCGCTCCCGGGATTGGGCAAAGGCCTGACTCAGTTTTAAAGTAACTCACCTGAGTACTTTCTGGGAACTGGTAGGAGTTGGATCTGGGAGTGAAGGTTGATGGCTTGCAGGACAGTTGCTGACAGCTTGGCTGTCAGCATTTCTGAGTGCTGCAGTCGGGCAGAGAACAGAACTCGTGCTTTAAACCAACAGATCCAGAGACAATGGCCCCGATGGGATGGAACCCGAAGGCGTCATCGAGGTGAGATTGTCCAAACAGTCTTATCCTCACCCAAGGTAGACTATCAAGGAGCAGCTGGCTTCCCTAGAGGTTGGGTAGATTGTGGGTCTTGAACCTTTGGTGCAGGCACCAGTTCTGTTAACTCAATTGCTAAAGTCTAGCCCCACCTCTTTTACTCAAGAAATTTCTTGCTATCCTACAGAGTAACTGGAATGAGATTGTTGACAGCTTTGATGACATGAACCTCTCGGAGTCCCTCCTCCGTGGCATCTATGCCTATGGTTTTGAGAAGCCCTCTGCCATCCAGCAGCGAGCCATTCTTCCTTGTATCAAGGGTGAGTCAGCCGCAGAAGAGGTTCTGGACTGTCCCTGACCTGGGTAGAGTGGCACCTGATTGGTGGTGCCTGTCTCATATCAACCAGGGACAAAGTAATCCCCCGTTCATCCCAGCTTGGCTTCTGGTCTGTGCCCTTGCCTGGTTCATGCCTCGGACACATAAATTGTTGACTTTCCTTTAATTAGATAGCATTGTAACCCTTCACGCCTGTTTATACAACCGTGTTTCTAACCCAACTTGGTGGAACATCAGATGAGGCAAATCTGTCCCTATTTCCTGATAATTCCCACTGTGTAACTTGATTATTGACGTAGTTTGTGAAGCATAAATGCTTGACTCCTAATGTCAGCTGCTTATTGAATTTGTTAAGCTAACCCTTTAGTGTCTGACGACCCCAAAGTATGTCTTCTACCACATTTAATTCCTCCTAACTTGTTTGTTTAGGTTACGATGTGATCGCTCAAGCCCAATCTGGGACTGGGAAAACGGCCACATTTGCCATATCGATTCTGCAGCAGATTGAATTAGATCTAAAGGCTACCCAGGCCTTGGTTCTAGCACCTACTCGAGAACTGGCTCAACAGGTGAGAGTGGCTTCTTTTCCCTCCTAAAGGGCTGATTTAGGGATGATGAGCATAATCCAAAGATCAGAGAAGTCTACTCGACCATCACCTTGGTGTAGGGGAAGAGAGATGCTCTAGTGTAAGTAAAATAGGCTGAAGACGTCTAGCTCTTTGAAGACTTGTTGGGTTAATTAGAAGCTGTTTCTTACCTAAACATAACCACTATTTCCTCCACCCATTTCCTGAGTCAAATGGGAAGGTTGTTGGGTGGAGCCTGGCTGGCTGGGCAAGTTTGGTAGTTGTTTTATGAACAAACTCCCTGGCAATGGGCAAAGAGACACCTCATTGATGGTGTTGCTTTTTATATCAGTTAGGGGCAGAGTAAAAGATGTTGCTTTTATGTCAGGGGCAGAGCAGATGGACAGTCCTTTGTTCATCCTAGTTTGATGCCTGTGATGGTGGCCAGAGCTGTTTCATGCCTGGGGCACATAAAAGTCATGATACTGGACTCTGTTTTCTACCTGAATCTGCCTGAGACACTGGCCTTATAGATAAGAGTACTTATTGAGGCTTAGGGAATGTCTTTAAGTGTTCAAGTGGCTGATGTGATTATTCTAGGCATAGGTAATATAAGTAAAAGATACAGTAGTGTTCTATTTTAAGGCCTTTATGTCCAAAGCATGCTCTTTTTTTTGAGAGTGAACATGCTACATAGCTTCAGTTCTGTGACAGGGTGGGTCTGTCATTTAGCTTAAAACTGGTAACTGGTTGTTGTGTGATGAAATAAATGGGTCACAATTGGGTTTCAGAGTTAAAGATTTTGCCTATCTAGAGTAAGAACCTACATTAAGATTACCTCAGAGGCTTTGTTGTGAATCATTCTATGCTTAGGAATCAGACTGAGTTCAATTGCTATCTTTGCCACTTACTGACAGTATGATTTTAAGTGGATTATTTAACCTCTGCCTGTTTCTCAGCTGAGTAGTTAGCATAATAATAGTACATCTTTGAAGAACTAGGCCTGACACAGTTGTAGCTAATGTACAAATATCTGTTTTTCTCTGGGCTCAGATACAGAAAGTGGTCATGGCACTAGGAGACTACATGGGTGCCTCCTGCCACGCCTGTATTGGGGGCACCAATGTGCGTGCTGAGGTACAGAAACTGCAAATGGAAGCGCCCCATATCATCGTGGGTACCCCTGGTCGTGTGTTTGATATGCTTAACCGGAGATACCTGTGTAAGTATTTCATGTAAGTGCCATGGGCCACTTCTCTCTTGTATGCTTTCCCAGTTTTTCCACTTGAGCAAAAGTCATTCTCAAGGATGCTAGTTTCCCCATTCACTGAAAGAGTTGCTCTGTGATGATCCCCATGCGTGTCATCTGAGCCTGGCTTCCCTGTCAGCTCAGCCCAGCTAGTTAGTGTTCTACTTCCCAGGGCTGTGGTCTGGCCTGGCGGGGACATTCTGGGCAAAGGATCAGTTTTGGTATTCTGAGAGCAGACTACTTGTTTTCCCCTCTCTGTTCTTTATTGGGAAGGTTGGATATATCTTTCCCTAATTACTAAATATTGGTACTTTTTTTTCTCTAGCTCCAAAGTACATCAAGATGTTTGTACTGGATGAAGCCGATGAAATGTTAAGTCGTGGATTCAAGGACCAGATCTATGATATATTCCAGAAGCTCAACAGCAATACCCAGGTGAGAAAAATAGTCTTCTTTGGATAGCCAGTGACTGCTTTCTAGATTATGCTGTGAGTTTGCACATCAAGTCTTTTTATGCTGTGAGTTTGCACATCAAGTCTTTTTATGCATCTGCTTCAGTTGTAGGTATGGCTTGGGGTGGGCCTCATGAAGTAGCCAGTGCCCTAAGGCAGATGTCTTTAACTTATCAGGTGGTTTTGCTGTCAGCTACAATGCCTTCTGATGTGCTTGAAGTGACCAAGAAGTTCATGAGGGACCCCATTCGGATTCTTGTCAAGAAGGAAGAACTGACCCTGGAGGGTATCCGCCAATTCTATATCAACGTAGAACGAGAGGTGGGGCCCCGGTGCAGGAGGCGGGCCTGGTGGTAAGTTGTTGGGTATAGCCCCTGACTGATTTTTCTTCCTCCCCCACCCCATCCCCCACCTCCAGGAGTGGAAGCTGGACACACTGTGTGACTTGTATGAAACCCTGACCATCACCCAGGCAGTCATCTTCATCAATACCCGGAGGAAGGTTGATTGGCTCACTGAGAAGATGCATGCCCGAGATTTCACTGTCTCTGCCATGGTGTGTTTTCTTCCTTGTCACCAGCCCTGTGTGGGTCTGACAGTCAGACTCTTACCTCAAGCTAGTTTTTCCAGAATCCTTATGTATACCTGCTACATGGTTCTGGTTTTTTCTTGTAGCATGGCGACATGGACCAAAAGGAGCGAGATGTGATTATGAGGGAGTTCCGCTCTGGTTCTAGCAGAGTACTGATTACCACTGACCTGCTGGTGAGTAGAGGGAATTTAGAGAAGATGGGAAAGGAAGAGAGGAAATCCAAGGTGATTCCCTCTCCAAGGGGACGAATAGTGCCCTTCTTAGGAAAGTAGCAACTTGGAATAAAATCTGGCATGCCTGAGGTCTTTGGGGGACAGGGAATGCTTGCTTCCTCTGCCTTCCTTTGGCTGCCTACATGCATACATTCTTAAGTCCTTCCTGGATAGGTTGTGCCCTCTTACATGCTGAGGTCTTCTTTCTTGACATAGGCCAGAGGCATTGATGTGCAGCAGGTTTCTTTAGTCATCAATTACGACCTTCCTACCAACAGGGAAAACTATATCCACAGGTAAGTGCAGATCTAGAGCGCTTCCCTTAACCACCTCATGCCCAGCCCTCCCTGGGCTGTAGCTTGTTTCTGATTTCTTTCCCACTCCCTTATTCTTGGTTTTCAGAATCGGTCGTGGTGGCCGGTTTGGCCGTAAGGGTGTGGCTATTAACATGGTGACAGAAGAAGATAAGAGGACTCTTCGAGACATCGAGACCTTCTACAACACCTCCATTGAAGAGATGCCCCTCAATGTTGCTGACCTCATATGAGAGGGGCTGTCTTGCTACCTAGCCCTGGCCAAGACTCAATCTTGAGGGGCTGAGGAGCAACAGGAGGGGGGAGGGAAGGGAGCCAAGGGATGGACATCTGGTCATTTTTTTTCTTTTTTTTTTCCTTTGAATAAATGTCACTTTTTGAGGCAAAAGAAGGAACCGTGAACATTTTAGACACCCTTTTCTTTGGGGTAGGCTCTTGCCCCAGGCGCCGTTTCTTCTCAAAAAAAAAAAAAAAAAAAAAAACAACAACAACAAAAAAACACTAATCCAGTTCCTTAACCTAGTCACCTCCAGATCCCAGAGGCTCTCCTCACCCCAGCCAAGTTCCTTTGAAAGTGGTTCAAGGGACTATTATACATCACACAACCTCATCTGCTGGACCAAATCTGGAGGGAAAACCCCAGAGTGAGGTTGCCCAGGGGATTTTCCCCAGGTGGGGGGAGCAGGGGAGAGAAAATGGTAGCCATTTTTACATTGTTTTGTATAGTATTTATTGATTCAGGAGACAAACACAAAATTCTGAATAAAATGACTTGGAAACTGCCTGTTTGGGCTTCTCATTTCTTACTTCCCCCTTCCCTCTCCCACCTGCTACTGGGAATATATCTTGGCTTCCCCCCAGCTAATGAACTTTGGGCTGTTTTGCTTTCTTGTCACCTCAGTTACCAGATGAGCCATTTCCCCTCAGCGCTTGAGAAAAATGGCAATGTTAACAGGATAATGTGACACTCTGTAAGGAGCTGGGTGTTCACTATCACAAGTGCCTCACGTGCTTCAGCTAAGGGGAAGTAACAGATGGGAGAGTAATGGGGGAAGGGGAGTGGAAATAAGTGGGTTCCAATGTTATCTCTGTTGGACTTCCAGGGAGACCTCTAGGGGAGGGGCCTGACATTTATCAACTGGTCCTGTATCCACCTGCCACAACTGCTGAGCAAGTTTTGCTGAGGTAGACAAATGGGTCCCTGTGGATCAACTGCCCCAGAACTATCTAGTTCTCCACCCACGTGACATTCTTGACTTTGCCCTGATAGCTCCCACTTAGGAAGCTGGGGCTAATAGTCTCCTAACTTAATTACAAAAACCAGTGACTAAGAGATTGGTTGCTGGAGCTGAGGTGCCTGAGTCAGGTTGGGGGTGGGATTATTTCAGTTACAGGAAGTGAGACTTTCAATTCCTCCTTTCCAAGAGAAGGCTGAGGGAATAGGGTTCAGCAACGAGTACTGACAGCCTAGCTGGGCTTTAGGTGAGGAGGTTCTGCCATGAGGCTGGCTGTGCTTTTCCTGGGGGCCTTGCTGGGACTACTAACAGGTAAGGAGAATGGGGGTACTGAAGGGAGGGAACCTGTGGAAAGAAGCCTGTCCTCAGATGCTAACCAGTCTCTTGGCCAAAAGCCCAGGGAACAGGGAATGACTGTCTTCACAAAAAGTCAGCCACTCTGGTGCCGTCCTTCACGGTGACACCTACAGCTACAGAGAGCACTGGGACGACCAGCCACAAGACTACCAAGAGCCACAAGACCACCACTCACTGGACAACCACCACAGACACCACCAGCCACGGGCCCACCACTGCCACTCACAATCCTGCCACCACCACCAGTCATGGAAATGCCACGGTTCATCCAACAAGCAATAGCACTGCCACTAGCCATGGACCCTCAACTGCCACTCACAATCCTGCCACCACTACCAGTCATGGAAATGTCACAGTTCATCCAACAAGCAATAGCACGGCTACTAGCCCAGGATCCTCCACAAGGTCACCCCACCCAGAACCACCTCCACCCTCTCCAAGTCCTAGCCCAGGCTCCAAAGAGACCGTCGGAAACTACATATGGACTAATGGTTCCCAGCCCTGTGTCCACCTCCAAGCCCAGATTCAGATTCGAGTCCAGTATGCAACCCAGGGTGGAGGAGAGGTAAGGCTAGAACAGTGGGGATGTGAGGGGAAGGAAGCAAGACCTGCCGTGGTTCAGAGGGAAGAGTACAGGAGGGGACTGGGAGCTTCGGGTGGCTTGCATGTAGGCTCGTGATCTTCTGATTGTTAACTTTCACAGGCCTGGGGCCTCTCTGTACTGAACCCCAACAAAACTGAGGCCCAGAGGGGCTGTGAAGGTGCCCATCCCCACCTGCTTCTCTCATTCCCCTATGGACATCTCAGTTTTGGATTCCAGCAGGTATTGTTTCACCCTCAATCTCTCACTCACCCTCCCAGTGCCCCATCCCCACCAATCCCCTGTGGTACTCCTTCCTCTGTGGACATGGATACCACTCCCTGCTGCTGCCCTAAGACCTCCTGTTCACCCCCCAGGACCTACAGCAGGGTGTTGTCTATCTGAGCTACATGGCTGTGGAGTACAATGTATCCTTCCCCCAGGCAGCACGTGAGTAACCTTCCCATTTTCACTGCTAGCACAAGATGCTGGGGTTTCTGAAGGGCCTCAGCTGGGGATGGGGAGGTGGATAGGATCTGACCCTTCCTCCCTCCTTCAGAATGGACATTCTCAGCTCAGAATTCATCCCTTCGAGATCTCCAAGCACCCGTGGGCCACAGCTTCAGTTGCAGAAATACAAGCATCATTCTTTCACCAGCTGTCCACCTGGATCTGGTCTCCCTGAGGCTACAGGCTGCTCAGTTGCCCCACACAGGGACCTTTGGACCAAGTAAGACCTACCTTCCCTCCTAGAATTCTCCCAGTGCGCTGAGAGCCCTTTCCCCAGGCCCAAAGCTATTCATCACTTTTCGTTTTTGAATTGGAGTCTCACTCTGTCACCCAGGCTGGAGTGCAGTGACACTGCTCATGGCCACCACAGCCTTGACCTGCTGGGTTCAGGAGATCCTTCCACCTAAGCCTTCCAAGTATCTGGAACTACAGGCATGCAGCACCATGCCCAGATAATGCTTTGGTGTGTTGTAGAGACGAGGTCTCATCATGTTGCCCAGGCTGGTCTCGAACCTGTGGGCTAAGGCAGTCCTCTTGCCTCAGCCTCCCAAAGTGCTAGGATTACAGGTGTGAGCCACAGCATCCAGCCCATCTCTTCTTAAGCCTCCAAAGTCTCCACCTCTCACCGGCTTGTCAGGGATATAGGGCAACTGCCCTCTCTCACGTAAGATTCTCCACTTCCTGCTCTAAGTCATCATCTCGGTGAGCTCCTCATCACCCTCTTGCTCGCCGGCATCCCCCACATCCCTTCCTCCTCCTCCGCCTCGCACCTTTTCCCCAGCCACTGCCACTGCAGTGTCTACTTGCCCATCCTTCTGCCAGGTTTCTCTTGTCCCAGTGACCGACCCGTCTTGCTGCCGCTCATCATCGGCCTGGTCCTCCTCGGCCTCCTCGCCCTGGTGCTCGTTGCCTTCTGCATCGTCCGGAGACGCCCAGCCGCTTACCAGCCCCTTTGAGCAGCTCCAACCCCCAAGGCGCCAGTGGGGATACACGCGTTTCCTCACCATGCAACTGGCTCAAAGGCAAAGTTATCTTCCTTGCTTGTCTTCCTTGAAGAACAAAACTAGAAGCAATGCAGTCTGGAGGGAGGAGGGGAGACATTTTTATTAAATATGACAGATTCCCCCTCCCCCATTCCCAGTAGAAGAGTAGCAAAACCTACTCAAATCTTTGTCCTTGGTTTCCCTTATCCTGCCAGGATTAAAAGTCATCCGTTTCTTGTCACACGCCTTTCTGTGCCTTCCATGGTTGAGTGTCAGGGAGCCGGAAACAGCTGTTGAGGAGGGATGAAAAGATCAACGTGTGACCAAATATCCTCTTGGGTTCATCCCCTCAAGGCCTGGCACAAGTTGGTGTTGGGTCTGCCACGCCTCCCTTCCTCCCTGCTCTTCCTTTTGGGCCCACTGGCTGCTCCAGTTCTCCCTCCCCAGCAATCTGATGAAGCCATCCATCCCGCAGTCTTTTTTCCCCATCCTCATAGTTACAGATGCAGCAGACAGCCAAAGCAATGAGTGGGCAGTTCTGTGATTTCACTTCCAAAGGCAGTCCCAGTGGCTGCTGAGCAATGAGAATGTCCTGCCCGGTCCACTGTGACCAGGGCTAGCTGAAGAGCCCAATTAAAGCTCCCCCACCTACAAGTGGTTGCATTAACCACAGGAGAAAAGGAGAAATAGGTACTTTGACTTCCACTGGGAGCATCTGGGAACAGCACACCCCCCCGAGCCTGGGCCACCTGCCTAGCCAACCCTGATTCTCCCAGTATTGGAGGAGGGGAGGGGTAGTGTCACTCATTCCCAGAACAGCCTGTGTCCAGATTCTCGGAGGGGCCTTGCAGATGGTCACAGCCTGCACGACCACGGAGTGCCTGTCCCACCCTTTACAGTAAGTAGACTGGCGGCATAATCGCTGGGAACCAGGATGAGCGCCACCTCCCCAACCCCGCCCCCAACCGTAGGAGCCCCGTGAGAATAAAGAAAGCGGCCACCACGGCCTGGATGGAGACCTGCCCCATAGGGCAACCCGCACGTAGCAGACATCCCCTATGAGCTAGGGCCACCGAGGGGCTGCTTGGCAGCGGGATGGCCAGGCGCGCCGTGGGCACTGGGTGGCGGAACAGAGCGCTCCCGCCGAGGAGTCCAAGGTGCCCTTTCCCAAGAGAAGCCGCGGGGCCCATTCGGCCTTGCTGAAGTCCTGGTTCAGCAGGAGGTGCGCCCTCGGGTGGCGGGGTGGGGGAGAGCCCCAGGGCTGCCACGCCAGGCCGCTGACGGAGAACGCCAGCTGCGCGCTCCAGGTGGTGGCTCAGGGACTGCCTTCCCCGACCTGCGCTGCTCCCCCTCCTCCTCCGCTTCACCGTCCTGGGCCCAGCAGTTGCTGGCGCACCCATGCTCCAAGGCCTGGGCGACCGGGAGAAGGACGGGGCCCTGCGGGCACCCTGGCGCCTAAGAGCTGCCTGGAGCCGACTGTCCAGCTCCCCCCGGCGCCGTTCCCTCTGGAGACACCGAGAGAACCGGAGAGAGCGAGCTACAGCGACCCCACCCAGCGCCATTTTAGAGATTCGTGCTCCTTCTCTCTCAACTTCGAACAATATAAAGTTGGCTGGGAGAAGACAAGATGGCGTCTAGCAGGAGGAGCAGAGAAAGGCAGGGGTATAAATCTTGCTTTCGAACTGGAAACGTCAACAAAAGCTCGGAAGGTCTCACTGCGCAGGCGTACAGCTTTGGCACACTCTAGAATCTGAACAGCGGGGCGCGTCTAAAACTAGGTCTCTGCATGAGACCTATTTTACGCTACTGAAGCTAGGGTGGCGTGAGAAAGAGCGAGGAGCAGGGGGCGGTCCGGGTTCGCCGCGGGAAGAGTTAAGAGGCGGAGTGCCTGGAGCGCGCACGCGCAGCGTAGGTCAATGGCGGTCTGGAGAGACGCGAAAGTTAGCTTTGCAATATGGCGGCCGAGGCAGACGGACGACTTAAGCGGCTGCTGGTGCCCATTCTTTTACCTGAGAAATGCTACGACCAGCTTTTCGTCCAGTGGGACTTGCTTCACGGTGAGTTGTAGTCAGCATCTGGTCTAAGTCCTGCTCGAGCGACCGTGGGCCTTACGTCCGAGCCGTGACAGGCGCCTAAGTGACGGCGGTGGCTGCTGCCACGCTGAGCTGAGCGGAAGTCACTTCTGAGAGGGGCGGAAGTGTCTCGGGCCCATAGGAAGAGGACGCCATATTTGGGCCAGAGGGGAGTTGCCGGGTGGTCTTTGTGAAGTTTGTGCTTTAAGCTACAATGAAGGACGAAAGACTCAGATTTGACAACAAATAAAAATCAGGTCAAAACATTACACTCTCTGATCGACTGCTAACAGGGTTAAACTTAATCCAAAGTCTCTGATGAATCAAGCCCCAAAGGCTCCTGCCACCCTGATTGCTGTCTCTCCAGCCTCCACGTTTCCTCAAGGTCTAATTTTGGAATAATTTGCCTTGTTTCCTTACCTCTTTCTACTTGCCAGGCAGTTCACAAGGTCCATCTCAGACATCAGACCCTTTGGGAAACCTTGGTGTGCTTTTGTCAGTTCATGGGGCTCGTGGGGCGCTTTGTTTTAGCCACGTTCGTGACTCCCACTGGCCCAAGCTCCTTGAGGGGAAGGTTTCAAGGTTGGAGAAGTTGTGCGGTGGCCGGGGCATAAAAGCATCCCTGGAAGGGTGAAGTCCTTGTGTAGGGTCCAGGGACACTGAGAGGGTTCAGAAATGAGTGGTATTGAGACCTTTATTTGGAGAGAGAAGTCATGTGAAGTGGGCTGTCCAGTTGCTCCGGGAGGTAAAGGATCAAAGGACTCTTGTATATTGCTCAGCTTTATGCAGGGAAGTAATGGAGAGCCTTGGAGGTCAGTTTAGATATTAATTTGTAGGGAATGGAAGATTGGGTGGGAGGGAAGGCATATGGTAAAGCTGTTTTGGAAAACAGTCTGAATGTGAGATGGTTTGGAACAGGAAGGACCAGGCCTTTTTTCCCTGTCCCCAAACTCACAGAAGACTTCCTTGTGTGGGTCTGAGTGTGGAGGGGGCAGCCCAGCCCACAAGAGCACTTCAGGTCCTGTGCTGGGTTCCAGCAGCCTCCTCTCTGCTAACCCCTTTTTCTCTTTTCAGTCCCCTGCCTCAAGATTCTCCTCAGCAAAGGCCTGGGGTTGGGCATTGTGGCTGGGTCACTTCTGGGTACGTATCTTATCTTCCTTTCCTGCTGCTAGGATAGGGGCAGAGGTTCTAAGAGACCATAAACTGTATAGGTCTGTCTTTTTTTTTTTTTCTTTTTTGAGTTGGCGTCTCACTGTCGCGCAGACTGGAATGCAGTGGCCGCTCCTGGCCACCGCAGCCTCGACCTGCTGGGCTCCGGTAATCCTTCCGCCTCAGCCTTCCGAGTAGCCGGAATTACAGGTGCGCGCTACCACCCTCGGCTGATTTTTTGATTTATTGTAGAGATGAGGTCTCGCTGCCCAGGCGGGTCTTGAACCCGCGGACTCACGCAATCCACTCACCTCAGCCTCCCAAAGGTGCGGGATTACAGGCTGAGCCACCGAGCCCGGCTAACTTTTTTGATTTATTGTAGAGACGAGGTCTCACCAAGTTGCCTAGGCAGGTCTCAACCCACTGGACTCAGGCAATTGCCTCCCAAAGTGCTGGGATTACAAGCATGAGCCACTGCGCGCCAGGCTGTATGGGTCTCTTAACCAGAGTGGGTTTAACATGCTTCCCAGTCCATTCAGCAGCTATTGTGTTGTGCCCCCAAGGGGTGGAAGCTCCTCAACTCTGCCCTTCTCATCCTTTCCCCAGTAAAGCTGCCCCAGGTGTTTAAAATCCTGGGAGCCAAGAGTGCTGAGGGGCTGAGTCTCCAGTCCATAATGCTGGAATTAGTGGCATTGACTGGTACCATGGTCTACAGCATCACCAACAATTTCCCATTCAGGTGAGGTCCCACTCTTCATCCCCAAGGGTAAATGCCCACAACTCTAATGGGGGTTAAGGTGTGGGAGGTAAAAGGGCAGGAAAGCTTAAGTGCTTAATCATCAGTAGTGGAGGTAATGAGAGGAGGTGAGCATCCCAAGAACGGCCAGGATCCAGAATGAGTCCATCGCGGATGGAGGCTGTAGAGAACAGAATAATCAGAGAATTGTGACCCTGGATGGATGGGCTATGGAGGCTTTCCCTGCCTCTTTCCAGGCCTGCCTTTCTTCCTCCCAACTCTTGACTCTGCAGCTCTTGGGGAGAAGCCCTATTCCTGATGCTCCAGACGATCACCATCTGCTTCCTGGTCATGCACTACAGAGAACAGACTGTGAAAGGTGCTGGGGATTTACCCAAGAGCAGGCATTGGCTCCTGGGAACCCTGCTGGGAGCTCTGGCCTGGGGAAGCTGGAGGTTGTTGAGAGGTTGACAAGATTCCCTGTCTCCCAACCCCCAGGTGTCGTTTTCCTAGCTTGCTACGCCCTGGTCCTGTTGGTGCTGCTCTCACCTCTGACGCCTTTGGCTGTAGTCACCCTGCTCCAGGCCTCCAATGTGCCTGCTGTGGTGGTGGGGAGGGTGGGTACCAGGAACAAGGGAAAGGATGCTGGGGGAGGGGGACAGGGTGGAGGGGCAGAAGGCCAAAGTATGGGGGTATTGGATGGAGGGGAGTGGGGAAATCATCCATGGGAGCACAGGAAAAATTTTGATAACATAACCAAAGGTCTCAACTCCTCCCCCAGCTGCTCCAGGCAGCCACTAACTACCGCAGTGGGCACACAGGCCAGCTTTCAGCCATCACAGTCTTTCTGCTGTTTGGAGGCTCCCTGGCCCGAATCTTCACTTCTGTTCAGGTGAGCACACCTTATAGCTTCTAGAAGGCACTAAAACCTCATCTTCTCCCAGTTAAGGGCTTAAAGCTGCCCCCTCTCCAGAGCCTTTGTCCACAGGGGAACTTTTCGGGGCTATTCTGAAGGGTGACCCTGACTCTATTTCTCACAACTAGGAAACTGGAGACCCCCTCCTGGCTGGAACCTTTGTGGTCTCCTCCCTCTGCAATGGCCTCATCGCAGCCCAGCTCCTGTTCTACTGGAATACAAAGCCTCCCCATGAGCAGAAAAAGGCACAGTAGTACCCAGCCTGCTCCTGGAGTCATTCAGTGTTTCCATTCAGCCACCCAACTTCAAGGTCCACCCCATCTGAGCCAGACTACTGGTGTGACTTAATCACCCTCCATTCCTCTGCAATTGCAGCCTCTTGAGTCAGGGTTTCCTTTTAGTGGAAATGGCTGGATCCAGATCCTTAAGAAAAAAGGAGAGGACAGAACTAGTCTTTCAAGCTGGCGTTTTGACGTTTGAGTGGTTTTCTAAGTCTTGTTCATGTGCTGTTAATCAGTTGGCTTAGACTCCTCCTTAGCTGCAGACTCCTCCTTAGCTGGTTTCCAGCTGTTTTTACACTATTCTAGACAAATGTCTTACCAGTCTTCCCACCTTATGTCCCTTCTAGCCTTAGAGCACAGAGCCTGGGTAGTGGCATGGAAAGAACTAGGGGCTGTGCTTCCCACCTCCGCAGCCTAGATGAAACTGTCTCCTGGACCCCAATGCTGGGGGAATGAGGATGAGAATGACTCAAGCAGTGCCCCAGGGTGGGGTGAGGAGGTTCCTGCTCTGGCAGGCCTAGGCGGAAGGGAGTGGAGATGGGGCTGGTTCCTGCTGCAGTGAAGGGGGAACAGTGATGGGACAATAAAGACTCAAGAGACTGGCTTAATCGTACAAAACTGTTTAATCCTACAAAAAATAAAAATGTGTTGCTCTCCCTGGTTTTCATGGGAATACTGCAGATCTCCTCTGAGCTGTGCAGTCTAACACAGGAAAGGGTTTGCAGCCTAGGGGCGTTCTAGGTGAAAAAGAATGATGCATTTCCGGAGGTCTTTGTCCATAAGCGTTAGAGGTGGGTGAGGGGCATGGGGGCACCAGAGAGGGGAGGACTATAGGGAGTGGGAGAGCCTGGGGGCAGGTAGGAGCTGTAGGAGGGGAGCAGCTCTCCCTGGAGCCTAGGGTCACTCTGAGGGAGGGAACATGGTGATGGGGCATCCGGTTTGCAGTGGGAAGCACTGTAGAGAAAGAAACATGGGGTTAGACGATACTTCTCTGGGTTGGAGGCATAGGTGGAGGCATGGGTAGAGGCTCAGCTGACCAGTACTGGGCATATGGGGTAGAGCTTGCCATCCCCACAGCCCTGACTATTGGGGCCCGTTGAGTGCAGCTGGCATGAAACCAGACCCAAGGGTGGCTTACAGAGCAGCCCAGCCCTGTTGGGGCACGCTCAGGAGCAGGCTTGCGTGCTGCCCAGCTATTTTCCTCTTGGGGCGGCAGGCCAGGAAGGGGCAGAATGAGCTTGGCCTCTCCTTGCCCGGAGGGTTGGGAGAGGAGGCTGGGTCACACACAGGCCAGAAGAGGGGGAATGGGGTGTCCGGATGATTAAAACAATCACATCCAGGGGTCTGTCATCTGCCCCTGCAGGGCTGCCACCTCCAAGCTGAGACAGCAGAGCCCTTTGGGAAAGGTGCCTGCCACACCTCAAACGGGAGTGGCCTCTACTTGGGTGGGCTCAGGTCCTCTAGCCAGGCCCTCCGGCACCCGCCACCTCTCAGGTTACTGGAGAGGGACACAAACCCGCTCTCAGCCAGCTACCGGAGCACTCACCCATAGCTGCCGGGCAGGTACGCTGTCGAGTAGTTGGGGGGTCTATATCCGAAGCCTCTGCTCGCCTGGGTGGTCGCGCACCCCGGTTCCCAGAGTGGGCCGCCGCCGGCAAGACTGCCTCTTCCCTGGCTGAAGTGGGACGGCCCGGCGCCTGAGGTCTTGGCCTTGCGCCGAGGCCTATACTTGTAGTCGGGGTAGTCGCGCAGGTGTCGGGCGCGGAGCCGCTTGGCCTCCTCCACGAAGGGCCGCTTCTCGTCCTCGCTCAGCAGCTTCCACTGCGCGCCCAGACGCTTAGAGATTTCCGAGTTGTGCATCTTTGGGTTCTGCTGCGCCATCTGGCGGCGCTGAGCGGAGCTCCACACCATGAACGCGTTCATGGGCCGCTTCACCTTCTCCAAGGGAAGCCCCCCGGAGACTACTGGGCTTCCAGCGTCCCCCCGCTCCTGAGGTCCCGAAGACGAGGAGGCAGCGGCTGTAGGAGCCGGAGGCTCCAAGCTCCAGGCCTGGTCCTGTGAGGAGCCGGGTAGCGCCATGGGTTGAGGGAAAGCCTTAAGGAGGGCGTCCTGAATGCCCTCCCCTCAAAGTGAGCTGACCCTGAAGTGTCTTCCAGTCTGGAGTTGTTGTGGAGGAACTCAGGTCCTTAAAAAGTATCTATCATCCCCAAGTCCAGACCTTAAAGTGGAGCCTTTGCTTCCAACCAATTCGGCACACTTTGGAGAAAGTAGAATGCAAAATCCGTTGTCTGATATCCCCACACTGGGGAGGTTGTGCTCTTCCCTCCTGTCTCGAGGTCTCTTGATTGGGAGTCCACCAGTTCCTCTCTCTCTGCCCGCAGGTGCTACTGGACCGACCTCCGGTGGAGGCGGTAAACCACAAGCCTTCACTCTGTGGTCTCCAGAGTTCCCACTGCTGCCAGGTGCAGATGCCACAAGTCTCTCCCACCTGGGCTCAGCGTCAGTGGCTGGCGGGCCAGACCCAGGAAAGGCTTTTAAAGAATGACTCCTCCCCAGTCCCTCCCAGAAGGCTGCGCCTCCTTAAGGGGCCAACTTCCCCCCGCCCTTGGGCAAACTCAGGTATCCTGTTTGTCCCAGCCCCCAACATTCCCCCTTGGGGCACCACGCCCCTCCCCACCCAAGACCTAGATGTCAGGCCTTCCATCCCTAGTTGCTATGATTGTCTGCCCTCCCTTCTTAAGTATTGGCAATTTAAAGTCAATTTCTTTCCACAATGGGATTAAGCACTGGGGATCAAATAGCCTCGGGGTCAGGGTTGTGCTAGGTGGCGCTTGGGAACATTCTACCCCCAAGCCCCATCCCCTTTTCTGGTTCCTATTGCTCCTCAAACCCAGGACTTGTCCCTGGGGCAACAAAGTTAGGCAAAGGGAGGTAGGCCATTTTTGTTTCCTGAGTCATTCCAGCAGGTGCTTGGGTGGTGATTCAGCTCCTTTCCCCAGGAGAGAAAACTTAAGCCCTCCCAACTCCAGCCCCCAAAGCCAAGATTTCTCCCATGGCCACTGAACTATGGCAAGTTTTTTTTTTTTGAGTTGGAGTCTCACTCTGTCGCCCAGACTGGAGTGCAGTGGCCGCTCCCGGCCACCGCAGCCTGCTGACCTGCTGGGCTCCGGCGATCCTTCTGCCTCAGCCTTCCAAGTAGCTGGAACTACAGACGCGCGCTACCACGCCCGGCTAATTTTTTTATTTATTGTAGAGATGAGGTCTTGCCAAGTTGCCCAGGTGGGTCTCGAACCAGCGGGCTCAGGCAATCCACTCACAGCCTCCCAAAGCGCTGGGATTACAGGCTGAGCCACCGGGCCCGGCTACTATGGCAAGTTTTAACTTCACACCTCCAAGAGAGGTCTGTGAGGTGGATGCTGGAGAAAAAGCCTGGAGCCAGATCAGAACACCAGCAAGGAATGAAGGCCGGACATGGGGTTCTAGACGCTGCCATGAGGGAACCCTGCTTCCCACTCTGTCCAAGGCCCAACCCAAGCCCCAGGCCAAAGGTAATCGGATTAAGCAGCCTGCCTTGGCTCCCAGTTTTTAACAGGAACAGTTCCAGCTTTGAGCAGCCCTGCCTAGCCCGAGCTGTGACTCAGGGTATAGGAGTGGCCCAACTCCCTCCACAGCAAACTGGGGGGAGGGGAGAAGCAATAAGGCACAAGCCACCTTCCTCTGGACCAGGAGGGTACCAGGCCTTAGGGAATTTAAGAATGTCAGGAATCCCCAGATTTAAAACCATCTTTGGAACACTAGAGAAAGAAGCCAGGAGTGGAGGAACAGAAAACAAGAGGTAAGGTCCACAGCAGATCAGACTTAGAGAACAAATGGACCAAACTGAGGACAAAGAAGGCACAAGAATCAGAGCCATTTGGATTTTTTTATTCTCTTTTTAAATACTGTACAGTGAAAAATAAATACGCCTTCTCATCCACCAGACAAGGTTGGTCCCCCCTCCCCTGGGGGACCTTGTCAGCCCCCTTCATACACACCCCTGGTTCTACTCCAAAACCTTCCCCATGCCTCCCACCCACTTACACCCTTACTATCCCCGACTTCCACAGTGATGAGGCCCCAGAAATGGGGGGTACAGGATGGGAGGAGGGATAGCAGGGGAGCCCCCCTGAACTGTCAAATCTGGGTGGGTCAAGGAGCACCCCCTACCAACAGGTGGCGAATAGGGGTGTTCAGAGAGATTGGGGTGTTAGAGGATAAAGGCACATCCAGTCTGATGGGGAAGGAGAGAGGCTCCCCTTACCCTGGGGGTAGGGTGGACAAGAGGGAGGGGGGTATGACCCTGTTACACACCCCTCCACTAGCTCCTGGAGGTTGGGGGGGGACCCAAGCTGCTGTGCCACCCCCCTCCCCCCTAGATAAGAGCAGCTCCAGCGCAGGTCAGTTGGTCCTGTGAGGGCCATGGTGTTGGGCAGCAAGCGAGATGGAGAAGGGAGGGATGCAGGCTGGAGGTTTTATGAAACCCCATTCACCAAACTACCCAACTCCAGGGGTGCGGAGAGCTCCCCATTCTCCGAGGGGCCCTTAGAAAGCTTGCTGACAGAGTCACCCTGAGGGGGAAGTGGGAAAGAAAAGAGAAAAGCAAGCAGGTGGTCAGCAGACATTTAGGTGGCTGACACTGCCCACCATCTAAGCCCTCCTGGCATCTGGTAATCCAGGGACTGGTTCCCTGATCTCGCACTCCAGTCACTGAGATGCAGAAAATGTGAACCACACTCTTCTCTCTATTCTGTTCAGAAGTCTGCAGTATTTTATTTTATTTTATTTTAGTTTTTTGAGTTGGAGTCTCACTCTGTCGCCCAGACTGGAGTGCAGTGGCCGCTCCCGGCCACCGCAGCCTCGACCTGCTGGGGTCCGGCGATCCTTCCGCCTCAGCCTTCCGAGTAGCCAGAATTACAGGCATGTGCTACCATACCCGGCTGAATTTTTGATTTATTGTAGAGATGAGGTCTCGCTGTCCAGGCGGGTCTTGAACCCACGGGCTCAGGCAATCCACTCACCTCAGCCTCCCAAAGGTGCGGGATTACAGGCTGAGCCACCGAGCCCGGCTTAAGTCTACAGTATTTTAAATGCAGTCTAAACTCAATCAGACACAGCAGCCTCTGCAATTTAGCAAGAGATTTTTCTGGGACATTTGTGTGTGTCTTCTGCCCCAGAATAACAACAAAAAAGGAATGGGATAAACCACATCTTGCCTACCTACCTTCTGTCCTGAAAGAGAGTCCTCTGAGGGTTTAGTGCGTTCCAGGGCTGGTGGCCGCTGGCGACTTTGAGACTCTGCTCGTGAGATATAGTCAGCCACAGTCACTGGGGAAGGCAGAAGATCAAGCAGTTCAGAAGGAACTCCAGTATACAGCCCAAGATACTCACTGAACCCCAACCCCTGGTTTTCATAGGATAGGAGACATCTCATTCTCTCAGAGGAAGGATTCAGGCTACCAGCATTAGCTGACCTGGCTGGCGGTCTCCACTGATAGAACCGTCAGTCCGGTTACCACGGTTACGGCGGCGGCGGCTGCGATTACGACGTTGGGGTCTTGATTCATCTTCTGTAGGGTAGGGAAAGACGAGAGTCACATCTCCAATTTTCTATCCTTCAATTCGTACCTGTCTCTAATTTTTCAGACCCCAGGCATATCCCTCACCCAGGCCATTCTCTGTCATGTTGGGCCCATCTGATTCCAGGCCTCCATCCATGACAGTCCTGTCTTCATCAGTGCGACGGCGACGGGAGCGGCGGCGCCTGGCACTTGCTGGGGGAGGTTCTCCAGGCTCTGAATCAACTGGGGGCTCTGGTTCAGATGTGTCCAATAGGCTATAGGGATTACTGTCTGGATCCTTCAGCACTGGTCAAAGAAAGAAGTTAGGAGTCAGGTGTCCATCATGTCCATCACCTTTCCTTTTGGCCCACATCCATGAACCCAGTTGTCTAGTACCTGAGCTAATAGATGAAGAATTATATCTGGAGGTGGGCCGGGGGGCAGGTGGGGGTCCCCTACCCCGGCCCCCAATCGGCCGCCTCCGGCTTTCTTCCCCTCGGGTTGGGGGATCCCTGTCACCAGGTCCAGCTCGGCTGGGCTCCTCTCTCTTCTCTGACTCGGTCTCAGAAGCTGTGGATGGGTCAGAGCTGGGACCTGAAGAACACAGTGGAGTTTATTCAGGACCACCCATTCCATCCCAGGATCCATTACAGCCCCCAAACTGGAAGAATTCTCCCTCCCACTCACAAGTCCCCCAACCAGTGTACCTCATCATCTCTACCACAGCTTTCTGTGGTACCTACCAAATTTCCATCTCTACCCTAAATTTCTATCCAGACCTCTTGGCCTCCGCACCAGCCCCGCCACTCCCTGCCTTCCACTCCCATAGTGGCCTCACCATAGGCAGGTCCGCCTGTCCTCCGGCCCCGGCCCCGGCCCCCGTAGCTGCCCCCATAGGTTCGAGTGGCATGGAGGGAGGAAGAGGAGTCATCAGTGGCATATCCAGCCTTGTCGCTGCCACCGCTGCCCCGCCCACTCCCAGGAGGGCGAAAGCCCAGCCCAATCTGCCGAAGCTGTTCATCAATTTGCAGCCTCTCCAAGCGAAGCTGCTCCACCTCCTGGTTGGGTGAAGATGGAAGATACGGGAGGAATAAGATCAATGGACAGTGTCTTTCTTCATGCTTCTCCACCCTGACCGTCCTTACATAATCTCTCAGAGAAGGAAAATGTTGGCTGAACAAGGAAGATTCTGAGATCCAATCCCACAGACCCAAATTTCCAGTGTTTTCTGTTTCACAGAGAGAAAGTCCAGGCGTGGTGGTGGCTCATGCCTATAACCCTAGCACTTTGCCTGAGCCCAAGGGTTCAAGACCAGCCTGGGCAAACTGGGGAGACCTTATCTCTACAATAAATCAAAAAAGTAGCTGGGTGTGGTGGCACATGCCTGTAGTTCCAGCTACTTGGAAGGCTGAGGCGAAAGGATCACCTGAGCCCAGCAGGTTGAGGCTGCAGTGGCTGGAAGCGTGCCACTGCACTCCAGCCTGGGCGACAGAATGAGACTCCAACTCAAAAAAAAAAAAAGAGAGAGAGAGAGAGAGACAAACTGCACACCCCAATTCCTAAGTTTATTCCCCAGCAGTCTTAGTCCCCTTACAATATCCAGCTCTTCTCTCTCCCAGCTTGGGTACCTGCAGGTAGGAGAGATGATATTCCAACAGAGCCTGGGCATTGCTGATATTCTCTCGGGTGCCAACAAATATGAAAGGAACCATTCCCTGGAGAGAAGGAAGAAAAAGGTGGCTCAGAAAAGAAAGTAAAATGCAAATATTAACCCCACCCAGTTTCCTAGGGGAGCCTGCCCAATGGGACGACTCTGGGCTCTAAGTCTAGTAGGGAGAAACAAATGTTTCTGGCTCCACCCTCTCAAAGTCTCAGCCCTCAGAGAACAATCCCACTTTTGGAAACCAATCTCTATGCCTAGTTGCTCCATACCCATACCTCCTCCCTGGGGTTCTTCTTGTCATTATCACCTTCCACTCGAACCCTCACCACACCAGATTTATCCACAATCTCCTGGATCACTTTCCCATTCTTCCCAATCACTTTGCCTGGGGATAAAGGAGGAATTAGGCCTTTTTTTTTTTAAAGGAAATAAGAGTAAAAACAAATAAAATCAACAGTCTTCCAGCTTCATCCCTCTTCTCTACATGGATTCCATTTAGTTCATTTTCTTATTTCTAGGTGTCTGATGAATTTGTTGTTGTTTTTTTTGAGTTGGAGTCTCACTCCGTTGCCCAGACTGGAGTGCAGTGGCCGCTCCCGGCCACCGCAGCCTCCAACTGCTGGGCTCCGGCGATCCTTCCGCCTCAGCCTTCCAAGTAGTTGGAACTACAGGCACATGCTACCACACCCGGCTAATTTTTTTGATTTATTATAGAAATGAGGTCTCACCAAGTTGCCCAGGCGGGTCTCAAACCCGCGGGCTCAGGTAATCCACTCACCTCAGCCTCCCAAGGTGCGGGATTACAGGCTGAGCCACCAAGTCCTTTTTATTCTTCCATTTTTAATCACTTCTACTAGAAACTACTGCTCTGTCCTTGTGAAACTGGGAGTACACAGGGAGGTGCCAGTCTCTGGCCACAAGCCCAGGATCACTTTAGAGAAATCTCAAATCTGGCTTCCATGTTCTTCTGTTTTATACATACTCATTCCCAACTCACCAACCAGGTTCCTGGGCACCTGCACTGAATCCTCAGAAAACTCAAGGTAGCTTCGGGCCTGTCGGCAGGCCTCAGGGGTCTAAGGGAAAGAAGAGTAGGGAGTTATTAAAACAATGAACTTGGATTTCAGTGATCTTCCTGCCACTGTCTTTAGGGAAATGTGCTGCCATCAAATTCAGGGGGAGAGGTGAACATAACTCAGGTTTGCTTTCTACTTCAGCCTCTCCTCCCTCTATTCCCTAAGGTACCCAGAAGAAAGAGATCTTTTGCTGACCTCCCCATAGATGCGGAAAGTGCAGGTCTCTTCACCCAACTCAATGGCAGTCACCCCAGGTACTTTTCGGGCCTGCTGGATGTTGGCACCATGAGTCCCAATTGCCAGTCCCATTAGGTCTTCACGCACTGTGAACTCCTCCTGGAATGCTGCCGCCAACTGCTTGCTTGTCTGAAAGGAAAGGGCAATGTAGAAATCATGGTGATGGAATCTTAGAACACAAGTCAGAGGTACCTAATCTTTTTTTTTTATTGAGTTGGAGTCACTGTCACCTAGGCTGGAGTGCAGTGGCACACTCACGGCCACTGCAGCCTTGACCTGCTGGGCTCAGGTGATCCTTCCACCTTAGCGTTCCAAGTAGCTGGAACTATAGGCATGTGCCACCATGCCCAGCTAATTTTTTTATTTATTGCAGAGATTAGGTCTCACCAAGTTGCCCAGGCTGGTCTCATACCCGTGGGCTCAGGCAATTCTCTTACCTCGGCCTCCCAAAGTGCTGGGATTATAAGTGTGAGCCACCATGCCTGGCCCAATTTTTTTTTTATTTATTGTAGAAATGAGGTCTTGCCATGTTGACCAAGCTGATCTCCAACCCACGGGCTCAGGTAATCCTCTTGCCTCTGCCTCCCAAAGTGCTGGGATTACAGGTGTGAGCTACCGCGCCCAACTATATCTGACGTTTTACGTAACTTAAGTAAGGAAAAGCATGTGAAAGAAAGCCAGAATCACCTTGAAGTCTGCTGACCACTAGGACCTGTATGGAAAGTTCAGGAATTTTTCATTACATACCTACCTTCCCAATACCAATGACTTGTGGGGAAGGGAAGATAATGAGGACAGAGTATGGGCTAGAAACCACAAAGGTCCTAGATGTGGCTCTAACACTATCTGGTTTTGATCCTGAACAAAAAACATATACTCTAGGCCGGGCTCGGTGGCTCAGCCTGTAATCCCAGCACTTTGGGAGGCCGAGGTGAGTGGATTGCCTGAGCCCGCGGGTTTGAGACCCGCCTGGGCAACTTGGCGAGACCTCATCTCTACAATAAATCAAAAATGAGCTGGGCATGGTAGCGCGCGCCTGTAGTTCCAGCTACTTGGAAGGCTGGGGCGAAAGGATCACCTGAGCCCAGCAGGTCGAGGCTGCAGTGGCCAGGAGCATGCCACTGCCCTCCAGCCTGAGCAACAGAATGAGACTCCAACTCAAAAAATAAAAAAATAAAATAAAATGGGTTTTCTGGTTCATTCCCGTATCTTGTTAGGTAGACTAGAACATTTCTACAAGATTTTTTTTTTGAGTTCTGACATCCTATAATGGTCAAGTTCCTTTTCCCTAGGTATCAGATGGTTCTAAATGAGTAAGGTGTGTGTGTTTGTATATCCATTTCTATTTAGTAAGTGAACTGATCCTTTTGAGAGGTTTATCTCTGACCCTGTGCAAATTCTGGATAATGATAATCTTTGACTTCTTCAAGGATGCTGCTCAGGGCACTGGCAGGTAAAAATTTACCATGACCTTCAGGTGATATATACTATATGTCCACTCTAATTCCCAATGAGCAGGTTTCTTGATGACAAAATATTTAGCTTTCCCAGGACTTGGCTGTATTGATCTGTGTGTCAAGTGAACCAGATACGCTAAACACAGCCATAGATACAAAGTCTTTAGAATAGGGACATGTCCTTGTTTTTAAGGAATCTTGCCTCCTGTTTGTTGATGTTTTGATTTTCTAAAAATTATTTTCTATTTTTTCTGATATGGGGTTTCACTCTAGCCTAGGCTGGTATGCAGTGATACGATCCTAGCTCACTGAAGCCTCAACCTCTTGGATTCAAGCAATCCTCCCACTTTAGCCTCCCAAGTAGCTAAAACTATAGGTGCATGCCACCATGCCTGGCTATTTTATTTTTATTTTTTGTGGCGAGAGCCACCATGATCAGCCGTGTTTTTTACCCTTTATTTCATCATTATTTTATTATTTATTGACTTATTATATCATCATTTAAAAATAACTTTATGAGCCGGGCCCGGTGGCTCAGCCTGTAATCCCGCGCCTTTGGGAGGCTGAGG
>NW_007249784.1:214232-214650 GCF_000164805.1 Carlito syrichta
GCCACTGCATTCCAGTCTGGGTGACAGAGTGAGACTCCAACTCAAAACAAATAAAAAAAAAAAAAGAAATATTGTAGGCTGGGCATGGTGGCTCATGCCTGTAATTGCAGTACTTAGGAAGGTTGAGGCGGGTAGGAGGATCACTTGAGACCAGTTTGAGATCAGCCTGGGAAACAAGGTAATACACCTTCTCTGCCTTAAAAATGAAAAATAAATTAGCTGGGCATGGTGGTGCACCTTTAGTCTCAGCTATTCAGGAGGCTGAGATAAGAGGACTGCATAAGACTCTTTTTTTTTTTTCTGAGTTGGAGTCTCACTGTTGTCCAGGCTGGAGTGCAGTGGCACGCTCACGGTTGGCCACCACAGCCTCAACCTGCTGGGCTCAGGCGATCCTTTCACCTCAGCCTTCCAAGTAGCT
>NW_007249784.1:214670-216357 GCF_000164805.1 Carlito syrichta
GGTCGAGGCTGCAGTGGCCGGGAGCGGACACTGCACTCCAGTCTGGGCGACAGAATGAGACTCCAACTCAAAAAAAAGGAAAGAAATATTCTTGTCTACCAACCTCACTGTTACAGATGAAGAAGACAAAACTCAGTAAAAGCAAATGATTTGACAAAGGACAATTATTTGACAAAGCAAGACTTAGGATTCCAAGTACAATGGTTTTCCCAGTGTACAAATGGTTCTCAAATATATCCTGGAAAGCAGTTTGGTTTCCAGAGGTGATTTGGGGATGTTGGTTGATGTAAGAGACATGTTCCCTTTCTACTTTTAGACACCGTTGCTCTGACTGATCCATTTTATGCACTGTGTAAAATTTCACTTGATCAAAGGGACCCATGGCTAAAAAAAACTTAAAATAACTGCACTGTAACATGATGGAGCTCTGCCATCTGGAGGAGTCTGAAATAAAACAGCTAACCCAAGTCTAATGACCCAGAAGAAACCTTAGTCTTTTTGTTCTGTAAACACAAGAGCATGAGTGGAAGATAGGGTAGGAAGGGAAGAATACAATACCATTCAGCAGGAGGAAATGGAGCCAAAACTTACCTCTAGGTGCTTGGTAGCTTCCTCATTGCGGGACATGAGTAGCAGTTTGGTACGTAGGCTTCGGAAATGCATATCACCCAGCAGAGATGCCCGCTTCACAGGGGCTTCTGTGGTTGACTGGGAATAAACCAATGGGAAAGTCATTAAAACTGACTTTGAGGTCAGGTGCAGTGGCTCACACCTGTAATACCAACACTTTGAGAGGCCTAGGCAAGAGGACTGTCTAAGCCCATGGGTTTGAGGCCAGTCTGAGAACAAGGCAAGACCTCCTCTGTACAATAAATTTAAAAAGCTAGCCAGGGGTGGTGGAGCACACCTGTGGTTCCTTCTGAAGCAGAAGGATCACCTGAGCCCAGCAGGCTGAGGCTGTGGTGGCCGTGAGCACATGCCACTATACTCCAGCCTGGCCAACACAGTGAGACTCTGACTTTAAAAAAAAAAAAAAAAAGCTGGGCTCAGTGGCTCAGCCTGTAATCCCGTGCCTTTGGGAGGCTGAGGTGAGTGGATTGCCTGAGCCCAGGGGTTCGAGACCTGCCTGGGCAGCGAGACCTCATCTCTAAATAAATCAAAAAATCAGTCGGGCGTAGTAGCGCATGCCTGTAATTCCGGCTACTTGGAAGGCTGAGGCAGAAGGATCACTGGAGCCCAGCAGGTCGAGGCTGTGGTGGCCAGGAGTGGCCACTGTACTCCAGTCTGGGCGACAGAGTGAGACTCCAACTCAAAAAAAAAAAAAAAGAGAATGCCACTGCACTCTAGCCTGGGTGACAAGAGTGAGAGACTCCAACTTAAAAAAAAAAGAAAGAAATGAAACTAGGGAAGAGGAGAATCACTGTCAGTCTCACAAAGGCTGACAATCTGGGTGCCTAAGGGAAGTGATTTTAGACAGCAAGCATAAAATGACAGCTACATAGTCTTTTTTTTTTTTGAGTCGGCGTCTCATTCTGTTGCCCAAGCTGAAGTGCAGTGCACACTCTCATGGCCACCGCAGTCTCGATCTGCTGGGCTCAGGAGATCCTTCTGCCTCAGCCTTCCAAGTAGGTGGAACTACAGGCATGCATCACTACGCCCAGCTACTTTTTTGATTTATTTTGTAGAG
>NW_007249784.1:216826-229590 GCF_000164805.1 Carlito syrichta
AAATCAAAATGAGCCAGGCATGGTAGCGCGCACCTGTAGTTCCAGCTACTTGGAAGGCTGAGGTGGAAGGATTGCCGGAGCCCAGTAGGTCGAGGCTGTGCTGGCAGGGAGAGGCCACTGCACTCCAATCTGGGTGACAGAGTGAGATGCCAACTCAAAAAAAAAAGAAAGAAAGGTAGGGCTACCTGGGCCTATAGGAGTGAAAAGCAATAAAATCCTCTCTGATAAAAAAATATGAACACATTTTAGCCTTCCCTTTCTGCAAAGGGACTAAAAGGGAAAATTCTTGAAGGGATTTATGTGAAACTCAGGCAGAATAAACTCACCAGAATAAAGAGTTCACTATTTGTGAAGTTGAGAAAGATGCAATTGGTTCCCAGTGCTTTCTTGAACTCTTTATGGACATTTTCATTGGAGCAGCTGCAGAGAAAAAGCAAAGTGCTCAGAAGGCAGAGTGTAGCACAGAATTTAGGGGAAAAAGAGCAGGGCGAAGAAAGTAAGAAAAAAGAAGGACCCCAGTTAAAGAACAGGGAAGGGGAAATGGAAGAGCTGAGAATCTACTCAGAGAAGGGCTCAAGAAAGCCAGGAGAACAAGAGAGAAAACTACAAGGTCAGAGTGAGGCCTGAGAGTAATAAGGCCAGAGATTAGGGATGTGAAGAGGACTCCCTACTTCCCCCATCCCTAATACTCACGCCTCTCTCAGATCCTCGGGCACAGCCATGGTAACCTTGAAGAAGCTGCCTTTGGTTGCAAGGGGATTGGGATTAACTGGCCGAAGTCGCTCCAGGGTGACAATCTCATTGTAGGTGGCATCACAAGCAGCATATTCAATAACATAGAACTGGCAGATGAAAAAAAAAAAGTTCTGGATGACCCAAGCACCTAACTCCTATCTTTCTATGAATAAAATAGTTGTTTCAGCAGTTCTCCAAAGGTCTTTGCAATCACTCACATCTCCCTTCATCATCCGCACCCGTGCCAGCCACCAGCCACAAGGTTCCTGTTCATTGGCTCGAGAATAGACCTGAAAAGAAGTTGAAAATAAGAAATCAAGACATCAAAAATATCAAGAATAGCTGGGCTTGGTGGCTCAGCCTGTGATCCCATGCCTTTGGGAGGCTGAGGTGAGTGGATTGCCTGAGCCCGCGGGTTTGAGACCTGCCTGGGCAGCAAGACCTCATCTCTACAATAAACCAAAAAATCAGCCGGGCGTGGTAGCGCATGCCTGTAATTCCGGCTACTTGGAAGGCTGAGGTGGAAGGATCGCCGGAGCCCAGCAGGTCAAGGCTGTGGTGGCCAGGAGCGGCCACTGCACTCCAGTCTGGGCGACAGAGTGAGACTCCAACTCAAAACAAACAAACAAACAAACAACAAAAAAAAATATCAAGAATGCCGGGCTCAGTGGCTCAGCCTGTAATCCCGCGCCTTTGGGAGGCTGAGGTGAGTGGACTGCCTGAGTCTGCGGGTTCAAGACCCGCCTGGGCAGCGAGACCTCATCTCTACAATAAATCAAAAAAATCAGCCGGGCGTCGTAGCGCATGCCTGTAATTCTGGTTACTCAGAAGGCTGAGGCGGAAGGATCACCGGAGCCCAGCAGGTCGAGGCTGCGGTGGCTGGGAGCGGCCACTGCACTCCAGTCTGGGCGACAGAGTGAGACTCCAACTCAAAAAAAAAAAAATTTCAAGAATGAAATAAGCATTAAGATACCTGGGATGCGCCGGGCTCAGTGGCTCAGCCTGTAATCCCTCGCCTTGGGAGGCTGAGGTGAGTGGATTGCCTGAGCCCGCAGGTTCGAGACCCGTCTGGGCAACTTGGTGAGAACTCATCTCTACAATAAATCAAAAATTAGCTGGGCATGGTAGCGCACGCCTGTAGTTCCAGTTACTTGGAAGGCTGAGGTGGAAGGATTGCTGGAGCCCAGCAGTCGAGGCTGCTCCAGTCTGGGCGGCAGAGTGAGACTCCAACTCAAAAAAAAAAAAAGATACCTGGGATGCATCCTAAACCAAGGATACAGGAAAACAGAGGAATAAGTGACTAAAAATCAGAGGTGTTGGGCATGGTGGCTCAAGCCTGTAATCCCAGCACTTTGGGAGGTGGAGGCGAGAGGATTACCTGAGCTCAGGGGTTCGAGACCAGCCTGAGCAACATGGCAAGACCTCATCTCTAGAATAAAAACATTAAAAAAATCAGCCAGGCATGGTGGTGCATGCCTGTGGTTTCAATTCCTTGGAAGCCGGAGGTGGAAGGATCACCTGAGCCCAGCAAGTCGAAGCTACAGTGGCCATTAGCATGCCAATACACTCTAGCCTAGATGACAGAGTGAGACTCCAACTCAAAAAAAAAAAAAAAAAAAAAATCAGAGGGCACTGGATTTTAGATGCTGTTACCACATATGGAAGAAAAGTGAATCCCCTGAAACTAGGCAGCTCCCTAAGAGTTTGGTTGATCACAACAGTGATGAAAAGAGAACAGTTGCATTTTATTGATCCATAGGCTACACGGCTGGATATGGTGGCTTGGTTCATAGTGGGAAAGAACATGAACCAACCAGAGAAGGATCTTAGAGGAGTGATGTTTAGAAAGAGTGGGCCTTTACCTCTACCTCATCCCCTTCTGTGATCTCCTTATTATAATCAGCTGGAGGTGGTAGCCGGACATCTCCAAAAGGAATCTGTCTTTCACTTTGCCAGCTGTAAGAGAAACAATGACATAAAAAAGCTATTCAGACTGATATGGTTACCCATTTCTTTAGGAAGTGGTTATTGTCTCAGCTATGTATGTCCACTTTTCCTGGTAATAAAGGCTAAACCCTAGGTTCTGCTCCACAGTGGTGTCTCTCTTTCTAGAATTTAAATAGTGGGTCAAATGCCCCCCACCCTCACCAAATTCTCAGCCCTTTTCTCTCCTGGGATCCATGTAAGTTGCCCACCCAAGCCCTCAGCTCTCCCCCACCTATTACATGCCTCATAGGACTCAGCCGCCCCCTCTTCTCCACTCTCCTTCTAGGACCTAGTATGCTGGATTCTCTATTCCCAAGGTCTTACTTGTTTTCAAAGAAGATGGTGACAGAGTCTTCATGGACATCCTTCACAAAGCCCTAGAATGGATTTTAGAACAAAGTATAAAAATATAAAATGACCCTTTACCACCACCTTAGCCATCAAGGGAACAAAGGCATTGGAAAGTCTTAAACTAGGTGGGGACACAAGCAGTCTAAAGACAGAGCCAGAAAGACTGTACTGGGAAAAGATGAATATGAATAGTGAGGTAGAGAGGAAGGAAATGCTATGGGCATGGAAAGAAATGTATGGGGCAAAATCCAGAAATAAGATGGGATGAGAGTTAAGTAGAAGGGCAAGTACCACCTGAATCAGAACAGCCTGGAAATTGGTGGTCTACTCAGGCTTCCACAGAGGACTCCCTGTCCGTCTGCACCTTCTTGTGCTAAGCAGCCTGCCAGAGTTCAATTAAAATACCAACAACATTCAGCAAAGCTAAGAATATCCCATGAGACAGTGTGAGGCTATCCTGGAACACCTAGAGGACATCAGGATCTGTCGAGAGAGAAGGGTCTAGCTCTCTAATACAGCAAGAGACCTGAGCAGACTTCGTGCCCTGATGCCTGGGTCCTAAGAGAATAATCTGAACAGCAGATAAATTTAAAATGGTAAACAATTTACAGAAGTAAAAACTAAGACTTATAGGATATCCAGCCGGGCTCAGTGGCTCAGCCTGTAATCCCACGCTTTAGGAGGCCGAGGTGAGTGAATTGCCTGAGCCCGCGGGTTCGAGACCCGCCTGGGCAACTTGGCGAGACCTCATCTCTACAATAAATCCAAAAAATTAGCCGGGCGTGGTAGTGCACGCCTGTAGTTCCGGCTACTTGAAAGGCTGAGGCAGAAGGATCGCCAGAGCCCAACAGGTCGAGGCTGCAGTGGCCGGAAGCATGCCACTGCACTCCAGTCTGGGCGACGGAGTGAGACTCCAACTCAAAAAAAAAAAAAAAAAAGGATATCCAATTTTTAAGTGCCAGAAAAATGAAACTGCTGAGATTTTGAAAAGTATAATAAAATCTATAGAAGTCCTCGATCTTGAGACCATGACAAGAAAGGAACAGCTGATCCATCCCGTTTTCTATGTCCTCACTAAGGAAGCCAAAGCAATGTGTTTAACCCTAGGCTCCCAATTTTTCTTTTCTTTTTTTTTTTTTTTTGAGTCAGAGTCTCACTCACTCCGTCACTCAGGCTGGAATGCACACTCACAGCAAATGCAACCTCAACCTGTTAGCTCAGGTGATCCTTCTGCCTCAGTCTTCCAAGTAGCTGGAACTACAGGCACGTGCCACCACAAACAGCTACTTTTTTTATTTTATTACGTGCCACCACAAACAGCTACTTTTTAAATTTTATTTTATTATTATTATTATTTTAGTTGAAGTCTCACTCTGTCACCCAGACTGGAATGCAGTGGCCGCTCCCGGCCACCACAGCCTCGACCTGCTGGGCTCCAGCAATCCTTCCACTCAGCCTTCCAAGTAGCTGGAACTACAGGCGCACACTACCACGCCTAGCTAATTTTTTTATTTATTGTAGATGAGGTCTCATCATGCTGCTCAGGCTGGTCTTGAACCCCTGAGCTCAGACAATCCTCTCACCTCTGCCTCCCGAAGTGCTGGGATTACAGGTCTTAGCCACCGTGCCCAGCCTTCCTCCCAATTTTTCTATCTTCTCTCCCTATCTTTCACATACTCACTGTTAGAGATTTCTAATTTTGATAAATTCCCACTTATGAATTTACTCTTTTTGAACTGTGCTTTTGGTTTCATCTAAGAAATCTTTGTCTAATCCAAGGAAGGTTTTCTCCTATGTCTTCTTGCAGATGTTTTATATAATAGTTTCATGTTTTACATTTGGGTCTAATGATGCTTTTTTTTTTTTTTTTTTTTTTGAGTTGGAGTCTCACTCTGTCACCCAGACTGGAGTGCAGTGGCCGCTCCCGGCCACCGCAGCCTCGACCTGCTGGGCTCCGGCGATCCTTCCGCCTCAGCCTTCCAAGTAGCTGGAACTACAGGCATGCGCTACCACAGCCGGATCATTTTTGACTTATTGTAGGGATGAGGTCTCACCAAGTTGCCCAGGCGGGTCTCGAACCTGTGGGATCAGGCAATTCACTCACCTCAGCCTCCCAAAGGCGCGAGATTACAGGCTGAGCCACCGAGCCCGGCTTGATGATGCATTTTGAGTTAAATTTTGTATATGGGGTGATGTATTGATCACTGTTCATTTACCTATAGACATCCAGTCAAATCATTTATAGAAAAGACTATCCCTTCTCTGTTGAACTGCCTTTTTGTTATTGTTAAAAACCAACAAGTACAAATTAATGTATAATGACAGAAAACAGATCAGTGGTTTGGTGGAAGACTTTTGGGAGTGACAAAAATGTTCATTACCTTGACTATGGTGATGGTTTCAAGGTTATATACATATGTCAAAAATAAAATTGCGCCGGGCTTGGTGGCTCAACCTGTAATCCCACGCCTTGGGAGGCTGAGGTGAGTGGACTGCCTGAGCTCGCAGGTTCGAGACCCGCCTGGGCAACTTGGTGAGACCTCATCTCTACAATAAATCAAAAAATCAACCAGGCATGGTAGCGCATGCCTGTAATTCTGGCTACTCAGAAGGCTGAGGTGGAAGGGTCGCCGGAGCCCAGTGCGTTAAGGCTGCAGTGGCCGGGAGCGTGCCACTGCACCCCAGTCTGGGCAACAAAGTGAGACTTCAACTCAAAAAACAAACTGAAATTGCACACTTTTTTGTTGTTGTTTGTGTTTTACTTTTTTTTTACCCAGTTTTTCGGGCTGGTCTTGAATCCGTAGGCTCAGGCAATCCTCTCACCTTGGCCTCCCAAAGTGCTGGGATTATAGGCGTGAGGTAGCACGTCTAGCACTTTGTTTTTGAGTTGAATTCTTATTCTGTTGCCCAGGTTGGAGTGCAGTGGCACACTCACGGCCACTGCAGCCTCAACCTGCTGGACTCAGGTGATCCTTCTGCCTCAGCCTTCCAAGTAGCTGGAACCATAGGCATGCACCACCACACTTGGCTAATTTTTTGATTTATTGTAGAGATGAGGGCTCGCCAAGTTACCCAGGCTGGTCTTGAAGCCCAAGGCTCTGGCAATCCTCTTGCCTCTGCCTCTCAAAGTGCTGGGATTACAGGCGTGAACCACTGCACCTGCCTAAATTATACACTTTCACTTTAAATTCGTTTACTTCATTGTATGTCAATTTCACCTCAATAAAGTTTTGTAAAAAAAATTAGACATTTCAAAAGGCTAATACACAAGAATCATTCCTGAGTTTTTCTGCTAAGGACAGAGGTTGAGCTTAGGAGGTAAAAAACCAATAATGTCCTGGAGGCTACTCAGCTCCTATCTCACAGAACAGGTCAGTCATAAACACTATACTGCTGTTTCCAGGCACAGTGGCTCACACCTGTGATTCTAGCACTTTGGGAAATGGAGGGGAGAGGACTGCCCGAGTCCAGGGGTTCGAGACCAGCCTGGGCAACACGGTGAGACCTTGTCTCTACAATAAAGCAAAAAATTAGCCAGGAGTTGTGGTGTGTGTCTGTAGTTCCAGCTACTTGGAAGGCTGAGGTGGAAGGATTGCCTAAATCCAGCAGGTCGAGTCTGTGGGTGGCCATGAACGTGCCACTGCACTCCAGTATGGGTGACAGAATGAGATTCCGATTCAAAAAAAAAAAAAAAAAATTACTGTTTCCTTGGGGTGGGAAAATCCAAACCCAAATTTCACTCCTAATACAAACCACCTTTCTCTTCTTTAAGGATATAATTATTATGAAGTCCCAGTTCTTCTTCTTCTTTTTTTTTAATTTTTGAGTTGGAGTCTCATTCCATCGTCCACACTCATGGCCACTGCAGCCTCAACCTGCTGGGCTCAGGCGATCCTTCCGCCTCAGCCTTCCAAGCAAGCTGGAACTACAGGCATGCACTACCACGCGCAGTTAATTTTTGATTTTACTGTAGAGACGAGGTCTCGCCAAGTTGCCCGGGCTGGTCTTGAACTCGCAGGCTCAGGCAATCCACTCGCCTTGGCCTCCCAAAGTGCTGGGATTACAGGTTGAGCCACCGAGCCCAGCCCCCCAGTTCTTTCTTAGAGCCTTACCTAAGACATTAATTAGTACTCCTGGAACTTCCTGGACTCTTTCTTACCCATGCTTTATTTTTCTCTGACATTCTTTTCCCTGGAATTTTTTTTTTTTTTTGAGTTGGAGTCTCACTCTGTCGCCAAGACTGGAGTGCAGTGGCTGCTCCCGGCTACCACAGCCTCAACCTGCTGAGCTCCAGCGATCCTTCTGCCTCAGCCTTCCAAGTAGCTGGAATTACAATGCGCTACCACGCCCAGCTGATTTTTTGATTTATTGTAGAGATGAGGTCTTGCTGCCCAGGTGGGTCTCGAACCCACGGGCTCAGGCAATCCACTCACCTCAGCTTCCCAAAGGCGCAGGATTACAAGCTGAGCCACCAAGCCCGGCTTCCCTGGAATTTTTTTCCCACTCTTCACTTGGATCTTTTTTCTTTCCTTCTTTCTTTTTGAGTCAGAGTCTCACTCTGTCGCCAAGGCTAGAGTGCAGTGGCACACTCACGGCCACCTCAGCTTCGACCTGCTGGGCTCAGGCAATACTTCCACCTCAGCCTTCCAAGTAGCTCGAACTATAGGCATGCACAGCTAATTTTTTGACTTATCGTAGAAATGAGGTCTTGCCATGTTGCCCAGGCTGGTCTCAAACTCATGGGCTCTGGCAATCCTCTTACCTCCACCACCCAAAGTGCTGGAATTACAGGCGTGAGCTACAGTGCCTGGCTTCTTCTTCTTCTTTTTTTTTTTAGTTGGAGTCTTACTCTGTCACCCAGGTTGGAATACAGTGGCACACTCATGGCCACCACAGCTTCGACCTGCTGGACTCATGCAATCCTTGTGCCTCAGTCTTTCAAGTAGCTAGGAACTATAGGCACGTGCTACCACACCTGGCTAATTTTTTTGATTTATTGTAGAGACGAGGTCTTGCCAAGTTGCCCGGGGCTGGTCTCGAACCCAAAGGCTCAGGCAATCCACTCACCTCAGCCTCCCAAAGAACTGGGATTACAGGCTGAGCCATTGAGCCTGGCCTTCTTTTTTTATGAACCTGACATTATAAACACATTCATTCAGATAATACTTACTGCACTATTCTCCACTCAAGTCTTCTGAGCCACTTTTACTCCTCACTATTTGCCTGAGTCCCTCTTCCCTTAGCTCCTACTCAAGTGTCCTCCCACAACCACTAATATTTCATCTCTTTCTTCTTTTTTTTTTTTTTTGAGTTGGAGTCTTACTCTGTCGCCCAGACTGGAGTGGAGTGGCCGCTCCTGGCCACCGCAGCCTTAGCCTGCTGGGCTCAGGTGATCCTTCCACCTCAGCCTTCCAAGTAGCTGGAACTACAGGGATGCACTAACACGCCCGGCTAATTTTTTGATTCATTGTGGAGATGAGGTCTCCCCAAGTTGGCTAGGTGGGTCTCAAACCTGCGGGCTCAGGCAATCCACTCACCTCAGCCTCCCAAAGCGTAGGATTACAGGCTGAGCCACCGAGCCCGGCCATCCCTTTCTTATTTTCCCCTTTATAAGGTTCTATCTGGATTTCTAAAAACATTTCAAACAGGTTTTTCAGCTGGCTTTAGCCAATTCTTTATCCAAAATGTCTATTCCAAGATTTAGAAGTAATTTATCGAGACAAAGTTACCAATTCTCAATATATTTTAGGGATGTGACAGAAGGAAGTAGAAAGGAGAGACAAGAGAACACTTACCTGCCTCTTCTCCAAGAGATTCATACTCCTAGATATACTTACTTATTCATAAGAGCTGTGTCTGTGACTATAATCCATTTCTACTCCACCAAGTCAGGGTTGGTTCTCAGTGTGAGTAGCAATTATTATTACCCTAACATGTCCAGCTATCATGACTTCCAAGGCAGAAGTGTGAAGCTCAGAACAGAGTCATCCCTCACATTGCTCAGCAATTCAACCAAATGTCACTCACCCTTATATCTCCAGAATCTTTTTCCCTTCAAACTAAGCTCTCTATCCAACTTCATATTTCAATCATGCCTCTGCTCTTTAATTCCACCCATTCACTCCATATTAATATTTTTCACTCTAGGGTACCAGTGGTGAAAAGTGAGCTCCAAGTTTCTGCTTGGTCAATGCTTACTGAAAAAATAAGCAGGTGAAGATAAGAGAAGGTGAGCGGAATCTGTTAGAAAGCCACCTAGATCCAGTAGATGACTTGATTCAGTGGTCACAGCAAAAAGCACAAAGCCAGCAGAGGAGAGCCCTAGGTTCCTGGGTACTTCCATTCCCTCAAATTAGAAGACATAAATTTAGCCCCTGCCCTTACCCTATCTTCTAGTCCTAGGCTCTCAAAAGAAAGTTCTAGGAAAAAAAGTAGGAAGAATCTGGGTAAAACCATGTGTTGAAGCTGAGGATGCCACATTAATTAAGAAAAGAATGAGAATTAGGATGTTCTGGCGAGGTCTGAAGAGTAGGATGATCATGCCCTGGAAGGTGAATAAATATTTCTTTTTTTTTTTTTTTGAGTTGGAGTCTCACTCCATCACTCAGACTGGAGTGCAGTGGCCACTCTCGGCCACCGCAGCCTCGACCTGCTGGGCTCCGGTGATCCTTCCGCCTCAGCCTTCCGAGTAGCTGAAATTACAGGTGCACACTACCACGCCCAGCTAATTTTTGATGTATTGTAGAGATGAGGTCTCGCTGCCCAGGCGGGTCTCGAACCCGCGGTCTCAGGCAATCCACTTACCTCAGCCTCCCAAAGGCGTGGGATTACAGGCTGAGCCACCGAGCCCAGCTGAATAAATATTTCATTTGGGAGAGTACTACTTAAAAAATACAATACTTTAGATCCTTCTGTAGTTTATAAGCGTGATGACTGGAGTTTCACACTCATGTGTGAGATGTGCCTCCCTCAAACCGCGTTATGACTCCCAACTAACGTGTAAAAGCAAAAAAGAATAACATTAAGTTCTAACATAAAAAGAAGGACTGCTGGGATAGCTACAGCATAACTTAGAACCCCAGTCTGTTATTTACCGTTCTACCCTGTAAGAAAACCAACAACAGGATGCAATTCTGAGAGAAGAAAAAGGGACCTTTACAAACATATAGTTCTAAAAGCAGTTTACACACTTTTTGACCCACACCAAAGTTTGCTGAGTCATGAATATTAAATCAGTAGCAAGGTCAGAATGGATAAGTATCTATATGGCACTGAGAGTTGAAGAAAGATTAGTCTAAATTTAGGGATTGCTTTTAACTGAGGCATGGGGCAGAAAATGCTAAAGGGGCCAGAATGCAAAATCCAAGTTCTACTCTCTGAATCAGAGCATTCTGTTCACCTTTCACTTATGTCTACCATTGCCATAGCCCACAGGAGAAAAGAAAAAGATTCAGAGAGACTTTCTGCTGGACACTTATATGTGGAACAGGAAATATGTCCCTTCCCAGTCATCTCAGTTAATTTGAACTGAATACCAATCTTTCTCAGCTGTGCATGGTTTTCATGCTTTCTAGAACAAAAGCAAACCTCTTATCTCTTGATCTTGGACTTAGTTTAAGAATCAATTTTCTTGGAACCCAGAATTTGGGGTGGTAAGACCCAGATAAAGGAAAAGATACTGAGGGAAATAGGGCTGATTTCTTACGAAGAGTATTTCAGCAAAAGAAATGCAAGTTTGGGAGAAAGAATATAAGAGACAAATGTGTTTTATCAAAAGCAGAAAGGAATTAGAGACTTTGTGCCAAAGAAAACAGAAATGCAATGGAGGCAGGCTAGAAGAAAAAGTCCCAAGAGTGAGAAAAATATGCAGAAAATGACAAAAGAGATCAGCTGGGAGCTTCCTTCAGCTAGACATGGAATAAGGTAGTTCCTGAGGATTACACAGGAATACAGAAATAGGAGGATAAAAAGCCAAAGACTTGAACTGAGAGGAGAAATTAAGATAAATATGGGTATCTACAGGCACCAGACATAAAGAAAACTGGCGAGGGACGGCAAAAATGGATAGGCATTCAGAATGGTTAAAATTACTACAATGAACTTATCAATTGAAGTAGAGGCAGAAATTACCCAAGGACAAACACAAGACCCTCTGTAGATACCGAAAAATGTGACTTCACAGGGAAGGAGTCAGGAAAAGTCATTTCCAAGGGCATGAGAAGGTAGAGAGGGCTACTGTGGGGGGAAGAGGTCTGAGGGGAACTGATGGAAAGGGGGCTCTACTCGCAAGTGATATGAGAAGGTATTTCTTCTTCAGCTCCTCAGGGTGAAATCAAATATAATGAAACAGAAATCAGGAATGTCTCTGGGACAATTCCAGGCATAAAATCCAAAAGAGGTTCAGAATAGCAACAGCCACACAAAGAAAAACTCTTGGGATGCAAGAAAGGTCCCTGTCTGGCTTAATCTAAATAGGAAAAAATGTCCTAGAAAATAGATTCAGAGCAGATAAAGAAGGTGGCAGTAAAAGGAGTTCCACGAAACCAAATCCTGAGTAAAGGGGGAGCTGAAATAAGCAAGGGTCTTTGAAAGATGATCTCCTCCTCCTCCCAAAAAAGGCTGTCAGATTCCTGAACTGGGAGAGTTGGCCAAAAGTCTTCTAGAAGTGGAAATCCTTAAGAAGATAAACAGAAGGGATCCTCCTCATGAGGTCCCCTTTGAGAAATTATGGATATGAAACTTACACTCAAGATGAAGCAACTACATGAATGATCTAAATGTATCTGAGGTCAAAGGGAGCTGATAAATACAAATCCAGCACTGGGTAGAGTAGTAGCAGACCTGCTGGTCTTGGGATAAAGAGGTGGTGGGATGAGAGATTTGTGAAAAGATGGCACCTTATGGCTGACTGGGAGGCAACTTGACCGACACAACCCAGAGTTCCTGAGGTCAAAGACGCCAAATGTCACAAATGGATTTTGATCATTTCTCCATAAGTAAGGAACAGGAATATAAGATGAAAGTGGGATGAGTGTTCCAGAGCCAGTAAGCAAAGGCATCTCTGAGGAAGATGAAAGGATCCAATATGGGACAGAGGGTCTTCCCAAGGGAGTCATGTGGAAGAAGAAAGAAGTCTCCATGTGCTTGGACGGTGGGGAAGATGTGATTGAGGTCTAAGGTATGTCTTCCACCAGGAAACAGGAAAAGTCCATTAGAAGCCGGGTAAAGGGGTCTCTCAGAGGGGTGGGAGCGCCAAGCCAAGCACAATAATGCCCTGAAGTTCCTCCTCTCTGAGACTGAGGAAAAAGCAGGTGCAGTAGAGGGGTCAAAATGAAGAGGAACAGGGTTAACTCACTCCCTGCGGTCTCCCCAGGAGGGCTGCGGGTGGGAGCATGGTCTAAGGTTCTAAGGGTCAGGACTTCTCTCCAGAAGCTCGATCCCGCCCCGCTCTTCCCTGCCGCGGCTGGGGGAGGGGGCGAAAGGCGGGTGTCCCCGGTCGGCGCGCCGCCTCACCTTGTAGAAGGCCCCGTTGGAGCCGCGCACCTCGACGGGCAGTCCCGGCTCCACATCCCCCCCAGAGGCCAGGCCGCCCATGGCGCCGCCGCCACCTCCGACTCCCCCGGCGGCGGCTGCAGCAGCAGTCTGAGTGCGGGCCGGGCCAGGCCCCCGGCGTCTCCCCGGAGGAGGAGCCG
>NW_007249784.1:229671-231005 GCF_000164805.1 Carlito syrichta
AGGCGCACCGGGCACCCGCCCGCCGCGCGCGGGGCCCCGAGGGCCACAGCGCAGGCGTCAAGGCTGGCGACCCAGCTCGCGCTCGCAAGCACTACAGGGCTTCCACATTCCCTTTCACTCTCTCACGCCCCCTGCCGGTCGCTTACTCGCGCTTGCGCAGAACGAGATTGACTCTCTTTCTTCGCCAACCCCACCACTCCTCCGCCTCATCTCTTCCTTTCCCCGCCCCACAACACTGAGAGTTAGCCAATTACGGGGAGGGAGGGACCGGGCTCACTCAGTCGGATTGGCCTTCTGCCGCTCTGGTCAGGCCACACCCACTCCACCACTGTGAGCCCCATCGCGCTCGGACAAATTAGAGATGGGCATGCGCCCGAACGACTGCTTGGTCACTTTCCCCACCTTTGTCTTTCTTGATGCGCACGCTCCAAAGGGGGGGATTAAAAAAAAAAAAGGAGGAGTCGAAAGGCAAAAATGTGCCCCGTGCGCACGCGCTGAGCTTTACTGTCCGCGCCCGCTTGTATTGACTTGTAAGCATCTTTTAACTCTGTGCTATAGGATGTTTAAGAGTCATGGTTCTTGCCTTGAAATTCTGATACCTAAATGCTGAGGAAATTTAAAATGGAAAAACTTGTCATGGAGTAAGGGTAGTAGCGGGGAAACCTTGGATTCTTGAACTAAGATAAGTAAAGTTTAGGTAGAAGTGAGTAAACTAGTACAGAATTCGAATCATATGTGTTTAGCTATTTAACAAGTGTTTATTTGGCCACCCCCATGTTCCAATCACTGTGATAAATGCTAGGAATTCAAAGAAAAGACACAGTCCTTGATCTCAAGGAATTTTTAATATATTGGGGAAAGGACAGACAAACATAGAAATGCAGAGTTGGGCTGAAGATATGTTAGAAATAAGGACTAGGGTACAAAGGGGAATCCTAAGGAGATGACCATTGGTTTTTTGGTTTTTTGTTTTTTTTAGTCTGACTCACTCTGTCGCCCAAGATGTAGTGCAGTAGCATGCTCACGGCCACCGCAGCCTCTACCTGCTGAACTCAGGTGATCCTTCCGCCTCAGCCTCCAAGTAGCTGGAACCACAGGCATACCCCACCACGCCCGGCTGACTTTTTGAGACCAGGTCTCACCATGTTGCTCAGGCTGATCTGGAACCCCTGAGCTCAGGCAATTCTCTCGCCTCTGCCTCTAAAAGTGCTGGGATTAGAGACGTGAGCCACTATGCCTGGCTCATTAGTTCTTTTTTTTTTTGAGTTGCAGTTTCACTCTCACCCAGACTGGAGTGCAGTGGCCGCTCCCGGCCACCGCAGCCTCGACCTGCT
>NW_007249784.1:231490-233439 GCF_000164805.1 Carlito syrichta
TTAGCCGGGCGTGGTAGAGCGCGCTTGAAGTTCCAACTACTTGGAAGGCTGAGGCGGAAGGATTGCCAGAGCCCAGCAGGTCGAGGCTGCGGTGGCTGGGGGTGTGCCACTGCTCTCCAGTCTGGGCGAAGGAGTGAAATTCCAACTCAAAAAAAAAAAAGAAAAAGAAAAAGAGACGGGCTCGGTGGCTCAGGCTGTAATCCCAGCGGTTTGGGAGGCTGAGTTGAGTGGATTGCCTGAGCCCACGGGTTCGAGACCCGCCTGGGCAAATTGGTGAGGCCTCATCTCTACAATATATCAAAAATCAGCTGTGCGTGGTAGCGCACACCTGTAGTTCCAGCTACTCGGAAGGCTGAGACAGAAGGATTGCCGGAGCCCAGCAGGTCAAGGCTGCAGTGGCCGGGAGCAGCCACTGCACTCCAGTCTGGGTGACACAGTGAGTAGCAATATTTTTATATTTTCAGTTTGCAATATTTAGGTGATCACAGGGCAGTGTTAGGTTTAGGAAAAAAATATTTAGATGAATACAAAACATAACACAATTTTAAAACTTAATTGAGCGTGTTTGCCTTTGAAGAGTGAGGGGAGTTGGGAGGTTTTTTTTTTTGAGTAGAAGTCTCACTCTATTGCCCAGGCTGGAGTGCAGTGACACATTCATGGCCACTGCAGCCTCCACCCAGGTGATCCTTCTGCCTCAGCCTTCCAAGTAGCTGGAACTACAAGGTGTGCACACCATGCCCGGCTAATTGTTTGATTTATTATGGAGACAAGGTCTCACCACATTGCCAAGGCTGGTCTTGAACCCTTGGGCTCAGACAGTCCCCTTGCTCAGCCTCCCATAGTGCTGGAATTACAGGGGTGAGCAACAGTGCCCGGCCTATACTGTAGAGACGAGGTCTGGCCAAGTTGCCCAGGGGAATCTGGAACCCTTGGGCTCAGGCAGTACTCTCGCCTCCACCTCCCAAAGTGCTGGGATTACAGGTGTGAGAGCCACTGTGCCAGCTGGGAGACTTTTTTTTTTTTTTTTTGAGTTGGAGTTTCACTGTCACCCAGGCTAGAGTGCAGTGGCAGGCTCACAGCCTCTTTAGCCTCGACCTGCTGGGCTCAGGCGATCCTTCCATCTTACTCTTCCAAGTAACTGGAACTAAAGGTGCGCCGCCACACATGGCTAATTTTTTTTATTTATTGTAGAGACTAGGTCTCGCCAAATTGCCCAAGCTGGTCTCAAACCTGCGGACTCAGGCAATCCTCTCACCTTGGCCTCTCAACGTGCTGGGATTATAGGTGTGAGCCACTGCACCCAGCCGAGTCTATTTTTTTTTAAAGAGGTCTTATAGAACGATTTGACTCTTTAAATAATAAAATGTATATCTATAAAAAAAACCAACATGGACATTTGGGGAGAGGTTATAGAAGAAAACTGAGAAACCAGTTAGTAGGCTGTGAAAATAATCAAAGAGAGGCAACATTGATTGGAAGTGGGGATAAAGATAAGGGCAGATTTTTTTTTTTTTTAGTTGGAGTCTCATTCCGTCCCCCAGGCTGGAGTGCAGTGGCATGCTCACGGCCACCCCAGCGACAACCTCCTGGGCTGTGGCAATCCTTCTGCCTCAGCCTTCCAAGTAGCCAGAACTACAAGTGCGTGCAACCATGCCTGGCTAGTTTTTTAATTTACTGTAGAGATGAGGTCTCGCCAAGTTGCCCAGGCTGTTCTTGAACCCATAGACTCAGGCAATCCTCTCACCTTGCCCTCCCAAAGTCCTAGGATTACAGGCTTGAGGCACTGCACCTGACCGTGGATGGACAGATTTAAGATCTCTCTTTTTTTTTTTTTTTTTTTTTTTGAGTTGGAGTCTCACTCTGTCACCCAGACTGGAGGGCAGTGGCCGCTCCCAGCCACTGCAGCCTCGAACTGCTGGGCTCCAGCGATCCTTCTGCCTCAGCCTTCC
>NW_007249784.1:233489-245613 GCF_000164805.1 Carlito syrichta
CTTCCAAGTAGCTGGAACTACAGGTGCGCGCTACCACGCCTGGCTAGTTTTTTTTTTGTTTTGTTTTATTGTAGAGATAAGGTTTCACCAAGTTGCCCAGGCGGGTCTTGAACCCGCGGGCTGAGGCAATCCACCCACCTCAGCCTCCCAAGGCACGGGATTACAGACTGAGCCACAGAGCCCGGCTAAGATCTATTTTAATTTTAAGTTTTCTTTATTCTCCTGTTTTGTTTTGTTTTTGAGTTGGAGTCTCACTCTGTCACCGAGACTGGAGTGTAGTGGCCGCTCCCAGCCACCACAGCCTTGACCCGCTGGGCTCCAGCGATCCTTCACCTCAGCCTTCCAAGTAGCTGGAATTACAGGCATGCGCTACCACGCCCAGCTAATTTTTTTGATTTATTGTAGAAATGAGGTCTTGCCAAGTTGCCCAGGCGGGTCTCGAACCCATGGGCTCAAGCAATCCACTCAACTCAGCCTCCCAAAGTCCTAGGATTACAGGCTGAGCCACCGAGCCCAGCCTATAATTTTTTGATTTATTGTAGAGATGAGGTCTCACCAAGTTGCTCAGGCTGGTCTCAAATTCCTGAGTTCAGGCAATCCTCTCGCATCTGCCTCCCAAAGTACAGAGATGACTGGCGTGAGCCAACACACCTGGCTATTTGCGCTACCACGCCCAGCTAATTTTTTTGATTTATTGTAGAAATGAGGTCTTGCCAAGTTGCCCAGGCGGGTCTCGAACCCGTGGGCTCAGGCAATCTACTCACCTTAGCCTCCCAAAGGCGCGGGATTACAGGCTGAGCCACCGAGCCCGGCTAGAACTGATTTCTTAAAGTTATAGCAGTGGTCCTTCCTAATGCCTCCTGAAATGCCAACACATTTGGGCATGTCTGAGTCGTGGGCCTCCCTCAGTCTTGTATCTAGCACAGCTCAGTCCAGATATCTGAGGCTTTTGTCTGGGTCCCAAATGTGACCAGCAAACTTGATCTACCAAGTTTTCCCCTTGCTCTTCTTTTCTCTATATTCCATATGCCGGAGCCAAGACTCTGGCCCACTGAGGGTAAAAATCACCTTGGGCCTGGGAGCAATACCCACTGACCAGAACACTCAGGGTCTTGGAGTGGCTGAAACTTTCACCTCATGAACTCCTCTACCCAACACCACATTGGAGATAGTCATTCTCATTTATTTTTTACTCTCAAAGAGGAGGAAGGGCTTCTCCTTCAACTCTGCTGTTTCTGCACTTCCAGGATACACATCCCCAACACACCTTCCTCTAGGGAGCCTTAGTGTCAATGTCCATGGAAATAAGTCTCTGAAGAGTGCTTCAGTTGGTGGGGAAGGAGAAACTCAAGTAGAGGGAGATTCCCAAGAGATAGCATCACCTTCCTGCCAACTTCTTCATCACCTCTTCTTCAAAGCGGAAGGAGTGCCAGCCCTCAGCTTCGGTCAGATCTTGGGCTCCTAGTGCCTTGTACAAGTCTATGGCCTTCTGGTTCCAGTCCAAGACTGCCAGGCGGAACTGGGAGCAGCCCTTATCTAGGGCCACCTATGGGAGAAGACATCACTTGCTTTCCTAGGGTCAAAAAGGAAAAGGCTTTTTCACCCCCTCATTCAACCTGGGTGCCCCCCATATAACCTTACTTTTTTTTTTTTTTTGAGTTTGAGTCTCACTCTGTCGCCCAGACTGGAGTGCAGTGGCCACTCCTGGCCCCCGCAGCCTCGACCTGCTGGGCTCTGGCGATCCTTCTGCCTCAGCTTTCCAAGTAGCTGGAACTACAGGCGCACGCTACCACGCCCGGCTAATTTTTGATTTATTGTAGAGATGAGGTCTCGCCAAGTTGCCCAGGCAGGTCTCGAACCCGCGGGCTCAGGCAATCCACTCACCTCAGCCTCCCAAAGGCGCGGGATTACAGGCTGAGCCACCGAGCCCAACCTTACTTCTTTAGGACCTAGCTGGTAGCTTCCACCCTTCTCCTTACCTCAGCCACCTTTTTGATTATTTTGGAACCGATCCCCTGACCTGTTGTGGGGAGAAAGAGGTAAAAAGAGCAATTGCTTCAGTTGAAGGGGATTTAAAAAGGCCACAGATTAAGAGTAGGGGGCAGGGGATGGTGGTAGAGTCTATGGGTTGCTTTGCTCCCACCTCAGCCTCAGCCCCTGCCAAATACCCCGATGTTCCGGCATCACATAGATGTCTTCCAGATAAACGTTGCGTCCCTTCCATGTGCTGTAGATGAAGTAGTAGAGTCCATAGCCCACTATGCAGGGCCCTGAGAGAGAAAAAAGAAGGATAAGGCCTCTTGTGGGAGACTTCTGAGGTCAATTGGAGAGGCGAACCTCTGAGGCTCTTACCCTGTAGCTCCCCGGGGGCTGGAAGAATCTCTGCTACCAAACAGTGATAGAAAGGATTCTCTCCAAAGCCATCTGCTCTCAGGGCTGTAGAGGTTGGAGTTGTGACAAAGAGACAGAGGACCTGGGTGTACATCAGCTCAGAGGTGCTCCTTGGGGACCCCATCCCTCATTTCCTCCCCAGCCTACGTCAGCACTCAAGTGCTGAGCCCCACCTTCTTCACTGATCTTCACTTGATCCGAGAGTTTCTCGTACTCAGCTAGCTCCTAAGGCGTGGGGACAGAGGCTAGATTAGAGCAGGAGGGCCCCACTGTTCCCCGAGCAGGGTCTCAAGGTGCGCCACTCCTCCCTGCCCACCGCGCCCTATGTCCCCGCTCAGGCCGCTCTGATCCCCTAGTTTCCTGCCCGCAGCCTTCACCCGAATCAGCTTCAGGATCTCTCCACAGTCTTCCTCCTTGGCCCCTCGGATCCGAATGGAAGCCATTCCGATTCCTACCGTCTAGGACCAGGACCTGGCAAAAGGCAACTAGGCGCCTTTTAAGAGCCTACAAGTTCGGATTCCGAAAAGCCCGGGAAAGCGGGAATGCCGGCGTGCCGCAGGCTGGGAAGCGGGACCCAGATCCCGGTACCCTCCAAGCAAAGAGGGCGGGTGGCTGAGGTGGTCCTCACTGCGGGAGTAAGCCCCTGAATTCTGCCGCTGCAGGAGCATACCCGCCAGCCAATCAGCTTGCAGACTAGGTGAATTTCTCCGCCTCCCTAGCCCCGCCCCCGACAGCCCGGTCTTGTGACTGGGCCCCGAGCAGGGTTCAAGGTTGGAGGGTGGAGTCTTCCTTGCAGTTGTTGGGGTGTCCCTGCCTCCAGCGGAAATACCCTACGGCCCAGAGACTGACCTGGCCCTTCTTTAATTGAAGTATGCAGAGATTATCTCCTTTACCCTCGCTCTCGCTCGTCCACCCAGGCACTGGGTGAGCCCCAAGACCTCCAGCTCTGAAAAAGCTGTTTTAACAACTCTTGAGAGGTTCAAAGTGTTACTGCTCTCAGGGATATTTTCTTTTGCTTTTTTTTTTTTTGAGTTGGAGTCTCACTCTGTCACACAGGCTGGAGGGCAGTAGCACGCACACCATGCCCGGCTAATTTTTTTTATTTATTGTGGAGATGCAGTCTCGCCAAGTTGCCCAGTCTCGTCTTGAACCTGCAGACTCAGGTAATCTTACCTCGGCCTCCTAAAATGCTGGTATTATAGGCGTGAGCCACTGCGTCCTGCTTTTTTTTTTTTTTTTTTTGCATTAGGAATCTCACTCTGTCACCCAGACTGGAGTGACATAACCACCGCAGCTTCGACCTGCTGGGCTCAGGTGATCCTTCCGCCTCAGCCTTTCAAGTAACTAGAATCACAGGCGGCATGCCACCATGCCCAGCTAATTTTTTTTTTTTATTGTAGAGACAAGGGCTTGCCAAGTTGCCCAGGCTGGTCTTGAACCTCTGGACTCAGGCATTCCTCTCGTCTCTGCCTCCCAAAGTGCTAGGATTACAGATGTGAGCCTTCGCACCTGGCAGTATTTACATTTTAAGATGGATCAGAGAGGGGATGATAAATTTCTACTGCTAGACTGCTAGACCCTGTAATAAATGAATAAGGGATGATTACATACACAGAGACAATACATTCTTACAAGACAAACCTCAGAGGCCTGGGAAAACACAGGGAGAAAGGTGTTCAGACCAGATGCCAAACACTGTGCCTACATTATCTCAATTAATCCTACTTCACAGCAACACCATAAAGTATTATTTTCCCTCGCCTGGGCAACTTGGTGGCACCTCATCTCTACAATAAATCAAAAACTAGCCGGGCGTGGTAGCGCACACCTGTAGTTCCAGCTACTTGGAAGGCTGAGGCGGAAGGATCGCCGGAGCCCAGAAGGTCGAGGCTGCGGTGGCCGGGAGCGGCCACTGCACTCCAGACTGGGTGACAGAGTGAGACTCCAACTCAAAAAAAAAAAAAAAAAGTATTATTTTCCTCATTTTACAGACAAGGACACTGAAGCACAAAGATGAAATGATTTGCCCAAGATCAGCTAGATGTTTAGGATTTCATGTGTCATCTCTACTCCCGACAGAGGATGCTACTTGGGGAGCAGGACAGGACTTTTTCTAGACCTCAGACTGACAAAGCTCTAGAGGAATAGAGGGAAAATAATGTGTCCTCTTCCAGCTCATAAACTTTCTCAGTAGTGGGGGATGGTAGCGGAGAAACTCTGTCCCTCACCCCATTTGTCCACAGAGGGGACACAGGGTCAGTGCCCTCATCTCCCGCCCCCCTTCTTCCCCCAGGGCAACCTTTAACCCTCCACCACTTATGCGCAAGGCCACCTGCCCGCATAAGTGAGTTGTCTGAGTCACGGAGTGGACAGCTGCTGACTATGGAGAGCACAGGCCCACTGGCCACCTCGCGTCGGCTGCTGCTGTTGCTGCTGCTGCTGCTACTACCACCTCCTACCTGCCAGGGACTGCCCCCAACCCAGGTGTAGGAGCTGGACAGAGCACTCAGCTTATGTCCTCTTCCCTTCTGTCCTCCTCTAGCCCTATAGCAGTGCCTCTCCCTCTGTCTATTTTTTGCTCCATCTTGTCTAATTTTTTCTTTCTGATAGAGGGCCCAGGACTCTCCTGCTGTGCACCTCAACAATGGCCCAGGACAGGAACCTGTTATGGTCTTCGCCTTTGACCTCACCAAGATGACAAAGTATAGAATTGACCTAGTCCTTGACCCAGTCCCCTGGCACTACTCTTTCTCCATTGGCTCTTCTCTTTTCCCTGTTTCTCCCTTCTTTCTCCCGGAATGCCACCTCTCCCAACCTCACATTGACTCTCAAAGGGCATACCCCACATACAATCTTTTCCTTTGTGTCTTTCCAGAGCCTCCTCCTCCTTTGAGCTTCGAACCTGGGACCCAGAGGGAGTGATTTTTTATGGGGATACCAACCCTAAGGATGACTGGTTTGTGCTAGGACTTCGGGAGGGCAGGCCTGAGATCCAACTGCATAATCACTGGGCTCAGCTTACAGTGGGGGCTGGTCCTCGGCTGGATGATGGGAAGTGGCACCAGGTAAGCTAGTCCTGAGGGGAAGGGTGTCTGGGGACAGTATGAGGAAGGTGAACAAAACCAAGTTATTGGGCATCCCTTTATTGTTGTTATCTCATTTGGCCCATACAAAACCCCACGAAGTAGATATTTTATTTTATTTTTTTTTGAGTCAGAGTCTCACTCTGTCACCCAGGCTGGAGTGCAGTGGCACACTTGCACACCCACCACAGCTTTGACCTGTTGGGCTTAGGTGATCCTTCCACCTCAGCCTTCCAAGTAGCTGAAACTACAAGCATGTGCCACCACGCCTGGCTAATTTTTGTTGTTTTATTGTAGAGATGAGGTCTCGCCAAGTTGCCCAGGCTGGTCTGGAGCCCATGGGATCAGGCAATTGTCTTGCCTCCGCCTCCCAAGTGTTGAGATTATAGGCATGAGCCACCACACCTGGCTTAAAGTAGCTATTCTTGTCCCTATTTTTTTCCCCAGTGGGAATTCAAGACTCAATCGGAATATAAGTGACAAGGTCTGGGTGAACCAAGGATGATAGCTGATATTAAAAGAGCATACTCAGCTGGGCTCGGTGGCTCAGCCTGTAATCCTCGGTGACTCAGCCTTTGGGAGGCTGAGGTGAGTGGATTGCCTGAGCCCGCGGGTTCGAGACCTGCCTGGGCAGCAAAACCTCATCTCTACAATAAATCAAAAAATCAGCCGGGCGTAGTAGCGCATGCCTGTAATTCCGGCTACTCAGAAGGCTGAGGAGGAAGGATTGCTGGAGCCCAGCAGGTCGAGGCTGCGGTGGCCGGGAATGGCCACTGCACTCCAGTCTGGGCAACCAAGTGAGACTCCAACTCGAACAAAACAAAACAAAACAAAAAGAGCATACTCTTTCCATGATTGTACTAGACTGCCTCAAAGGAAAGTGGCAGGGACAGGTCCTAGTAGCCTTGATTCTGCTTCTCACCTCTTTCCTGCAGGTGGAAGTAAAAATCGATGGAGACTCGGTGCTGCTGAGGGTGGATGGAGAGGAGGTGTTACGCCTGAGACAGGTCTCTGGGCCCCTGGTCAACAAATCCCAGGCTGTCATGAGGATTGCACTAGGGGGGCTGCTCTTCCCCTCCTCCAACCTTCGGTTGCCGGTAATTACATCACAGGGGTGAAACTGTGGCCAAGGCTTGGTATAGTCATGGGAATCTAAGTCCATGTTTTTAGGGAGTGAGAGTGAGATGAGAATTGCATGGAGGAGGCCAAATGCTTGTGTCTTGGAAGGGAATAAACTGAGGGTGGGGAGGCTGGGACTAGGGCCTTGATGTGCTGATTTCCATCTCCCCATATCTTCTTTCCCTCCCTCCCCAGCTAGTCCCTGCCCTGGATGGCTGCCTGCGTCGGGATACCTGGTTGGACAAACAAGCCCAGATCTCAGTCTCTGCCCCCACTAACATCAGAAGCTGTAATGTGGAGTCACAGCCTGGGACATTTTTCCCTCCAGGGACTCATGCAGAATTTAATCTCCAAGGTAGATTTCTTTGCAGTCAGTTTTTCCTTCCATGACCAGCTCTGCCTTCCTCCATCTCCCTCTACCACCGGCCCTTTTTCTCCTTGAAGTCCAAGCTTTGAGGCCTCAAAAGGGTTATTTCTCTCCCTAGACATTCCTCAACCTCATGCAGAACCCTGGGCTTTCTCTCTGGATCTGGGACTTGAGCAAGCCACAGGCTCAGGCCACCTCCTTGCCCTTAGGACACCAGAGAACACTTCTTGGCTCAGCCTTCATCTCCAGGATCAAGTAATGGGGGACTGGGGTGCTGTCTGGAGCCTGGAATTCAGTCAAGTCTGGGATCAGTGAGGGAAAAGAAGGGTCCAAAATGCCAAAATTAGGCTTAAGGGTAGCACTTATGTGGGGGCGGGGTCCAGGGACATATCTTGAAGCTGCTCACAGAAAGCAAATGACTTTTATTTAGATTGAATATTTACTTGGGGTGGGTGTGATTTCACAAAGGGTCAAGCCAAGAAAATTGGGGAGAGGATTTAAGTGGTGAGAATGGCCAGTAGGTGGAGGTGCAGCTGAGAGGCAGAATTAAAGCAGCTAGGGTTGGCGCTACAGGAAGCAGGTCCAGCTCATTCTTTCCTCCCTTGCATCCCTTTTCCCACACACTCTGCAGAAGGTGGTACTGACTCCTTGGTCAGGGCCAGGGCTGGATCTGCCCCTGGTCTTGGGACTCCCTCTTCAGCTGAAGCTGGGTATGTCCAGGGTGGTCTTGAGTCACGGGCCGAAGACAGAGGTGCTTGCTCTGCCTCCCCTGGGCCTTGGTCCCCTGCTCAACCTCTGGGCTCAGCCTCAAGGGCATCTCTTCCTGGGGGCTTTACCAGGTAAGATAATGATGTTCAAGTTCCTCAGCATGCCATTGAAAACAGCTAAAGAGAGAGAGCACATTTTGGCTGGGCATGGTGGTTCATACCTATAATCTCAGCACTTTGGGAAGCTGAGGCAGGAGGATTGCTTGAATCCAGGAGTTTAATACCAGCCTGAGCAATATAGGAAGACCCTGTAATCCCAGCATTTTGGGAGGCCGAGGTGAGAGGATTGTCTGAGCCCAGGGGTTCGAGACCAACCTGGGCAATTTGACGAGACCTCATCTCTACAATAATCAAAAGATCAGCCGGGCGTGGTAGCACATGCCTGTAGTTCCAGCTAATTGGAAGACTGAGGCTGAAGGATTGTCTGAGCCTAGCACGTCAAGGCTGGGGTGGCCGTGAGCATACCACTGCACTCAAGCCTGGGTAACAGAGTGAGACTCCAACTCAAAAATAAATAAATAAATAAATTAAATTAAATGAGAGAGCAAATTTGAAGGGGAAGGAAACTCCTGGGAGGGAAGAAGAAAAGGTCAAGACCAAGAAGATAGAAGACAGTGGGCAATGGGAAGTAGTGCTTTTGAAAACTCAGGCTGAAGAAGTAGAAACGTGGAGAGGAGCTTCTGGATCCAAGCCACACTCATGGTCTTACACTATCTCTTTTTTTTTTTAATTGGAGTCTCACTCTGTCGCCCAGACTGGAGTTCAGTGGCCGCTCCCGGCCACCGCAGCCTCGACCTGCTGGGCTCCGGCAATCCTTCCGCCTCAGCCTTCCAAGTAGCTGGAACTACAGGCGCACACTACCACACCCAGCTAATTTTTTTATTTATTGTAGAAATGAGGTCTCACCAAGTTGCCCAGGCAGGTCTCGAACCCATGGGCTCAGGCAATCCACTCACCTCAGCCTCCCAAGGCGCGAGATTACAGGCTAAGCCATCGAACCCGGCTCCTTACACTATCTCTATGCCACCTCTCTCTAGGAGAGGACTCTTCTGCCTCTTTTTGCTTGAATGGACTTTGGGCACAAGGCCAGATACTGGACATGGACCGGGCCTTGAGCAGGAGCCAGGACATCTGGACTCACAGCTGTCCCCAGAGCCCAGCCAATGGCACTGAAGCCCCCCATTAAAGCTCCACCTAAGAACCCCTTTTGAAAGTCATTTATTTATTCAACAAATATTCACTGTGCGCCGGTGCTGTTCCAAGCATTGAGTTGTATTGGTAAGCAAAAACAAGCTGGTTTCTACCCTCCTGGTGCTTACAGTTCCATGGGGAGGCAGACATAAATCAAAGGCTAACTAATAAGTGATAATTGAAAACTCTGATAAGCACCATAAAGGAGAATCAGAGTTGTGAAAGCATGCACTTTAGGAGGCCTTAACCTAGTCTGGGCATGAAGGAGGGCGTCCTTGAGGAAATAGTAATTTCTTTTTGTTGTTGTTGAGTTTGAGTCTCACGTCATCCAGGCTGTAGTGCAATGACATGCTCACGGCCACCCCACCATCAACCTGCTGGGCTCCAGTGGTTCATCCGCTTCAGCCTTCCAAGTAGCCAGAACTATAGGCACGTGCTACCATGCCCGACTAATTTTTTGATTTATTGTAGAGACGAGGTCTCACCATGTTGCCCAGGCTGGTTTCGAACCCACAGGCTCAGGCAGTCCTCTCGCCTTGACCTCCCAAAGTGCTGGGATTATAGGCTTGAGCCACCATGCCCAGTCTGCAGTGGTGATTTCTTTCTTTCTTTCTTTCTTTTTTTTTGAGTTGGAGTCTCACTCTTGTCGCCCAGGCTGGAGTTCAGTGGCAAGATCACGGCCACTGCAGCCTCGACCTGCTTGGCTTAGGCGATCCTTCTGCCTCAGCCTTCCAAGTAGCTAGAACTACAGATGCACACTATCACGCTCGGCTACTTTTGTGATTTCTTTGTAGAGACAAGGTCTCACCAAGTTGCCCAGGCTGGTCTTGAACCCCCAGGTTCAGGCAATCCTCTTGTCTCGGCCTCCCAACGTGCTGGGATTACAGGCTGAGCCATCACGCCCAACCTGAGGTGATTATTTCTTCTTCTTTTTTTTTTTTTAAATAGGACAGAATGAAACTAACTTCTATACATGACCTTAAAGGAAAACTTGTGATTCGAAATTAGTTGATAACTACTAGTTGTCTTAGGAGTGCAGGGTCGTTTGCTGAATAAATTGCGAAAGTAGTGGAGTCTGAAGTATTGCTTGGGATTATTTTTTAGTTTCTTGGTCAAACTTGGAGAAACTGGATGGCTCTTTTCAGCTCCCCAGATGGCCAGCAGGGTCGCAGGTGTTAGGGTACAGACAGACAGGGTGAGGGTGGAGAGGCTCAGGGCGGCACAGCAGCATTGCCGGGGCTGGCAAGCCAGAGGTGAGTGCTGGGAACCCAGAGATCCAAGAAATTGCAAAGAATTGTGACACAGAAAGGTTAAGAAAGAAAATTTATTTAAAAGTAAATTAGAGAGAGAAAGAGAAAGGAGAGAGAAGATTCACTCCACAAGGTGGGGGAGGGGGACCAAAGCCAGGAAGCATGGCGACAGCCATGGCTCAAAGAGCACATGGCCACACCAGACCCTAGCAAGGCAATGGCCCCCGAGGTGATTATTTCTTAGGCTGAGATCCCAGCAACAGCACCCACACCCACCTCCCCACACACACATGCCAGACACAGGTCACTTTCTGGAAGCTAGGAGCCCACCTCCCAGCATCTACTCCCTTTGAGAATCTACCTTCCTGCCTCTGTGACTGGTCCTGGAAGATCAGGAGGAAAGGAAAAGAAATCATTCTGGTCCTTGGGCTGACCATTACTGCCTCGGGAAGAAGCAGCAGGGGGCGTGAGAGGGTCATAAAGAGATGGCGGAGGCAGGCTGAAAGAAAAAGGGAGGAGCAGAGGGAGAAACCTGCCTTTCTCTTCTACTCTTGGTCCACTTGCTGCATTCCCAGACAAATTTGTCTTTACTCCATTAAACAAGAACTGGCTTGTGCTGGTCCCCGCTGGAGAGAACAGACATTTAGGAATATCTCTGCCCTCCAAGAATGTGGTGACCCAGACCTCAGCCCTCAGACCTCTGGAGCATACTGGTGTACAACCCCTCCTTGGGACATCTTCTCGCTTCAGTTCTTTGCTTCTTGTGGCAATTTCGTGCCTAAGTCCCCAGCCCTTGGCCCCCAGCTCCCAGTTTTCAGTCTTCTTAGGAATCCTTGTGTCCCAACCCCAAGCTCTCAGCCTACTAAGGAGCTCTGGGGCGGCCAGGCACGATGACTCACACCTGTAATCGAGAGGTAGAGGGGAGAGAATTGTCTGAGCCCAGGGGTTCAAGACCAGCCTGGGCAAGTTGGCGAGACCACATCTCTACACTATATCAAGAAAAATTAGCTGGGCTCGGTGGCTCAGCCTGTAATCCCACGCCTTTGGGAGGCTGAGGTGAGTGGATTGCCCGAGCCCGCAGGTTCGAGACCCACCTGGGCAACTTGGCGAGACCTCATCTCCACAATAAATCAAAAATTAGCTGGGCATGGTAGCGCACGCCTGTAGTTCCAGCTACTTGGAAGGCTGAGGCGGATGGATCGTCAGAGCCTAGCAGGTCGAGGCTGCGGTGGCCGGGAGCGGCCACTGCACTCCAGTCTGGGCGACAGAGTGAGACTCCAACTCAAAAAAACAAAAAAGAAAAATTAGCCAGGTGTGATGGCACATGCCTGCAGTTCCAGCTACTTGGAAAGCTGAGATGGAAGGATCACCTGAGCCCAGCAGGTCAAGGCTGCCATGGCTATGAGCATGCCACTGCACTCCAGCCTGGGCAACAGAGTGAGCCTCTGACTCAAAAAATAAAAATTTAAAAAAGTAACTCTGAGGTGCCAATCCTGTCTCCACCTCTCAGTCCTCATCCTTCTCAAGAACCATTAATACATCTCCCACCTCCACGTCTGTGGGAATCCCAGTGTTCCAACCTCCTAGTTTCTTAAAAGGATCTTCCTACCAGTAACCCTGGCAATGGGGCGAATCACTCATTGGATCTGCTGACCCCTTCTCAAGCTCCTGGCCCCATGCATTCCTGCCACCTCAGTCTCCTGAATAGTTGGGATTACAGGCGTGAGATCAACCAGGACCTAAATGATTCAGGGTAAGGAGGCTTCAATATTGTCTCTAAGGTAGAAGACAAATTCTGGGCCAGGCATGGTGGCTCAAGCCTGTAATCTTAGCACTTTGGGAGGCAGAGGTGAGAGGATTGCCTGAGTCCAGGGGTTTGAGACCAGCCCAGGCAACTTGGTGAGAACCCTCTCTACAATAAATTAAAAAAAAAAAATTAGCCAGGTGTGGTGGCAC
>NW_007249784.1:246033-247316 GCF_000164805.1 Carlito syrichta
TTGACCTGCTGGGCTCTGGCGATCCTTCTGCCTCAGCCTTCCAAGTAGCTGGAACTACAGGCGCATGCTACCTTGCCCGGCTAATTTTTTATTTATTGTAGAGATGAGGTCTCGCCAAGTTGCCCAGGCAGGTCTCGAACCCACAGTCTCAGGCAATCCATTCACTTTGGCCTCCAAAAGTGCTGGATTGCAGGCTGAGCCACCGAGTACTAGGACATCTAAATTTAACCCTGGCCCCGGGACAATGTTCAAGGTTAATCTATGCCACCTGAGCACCTGCTGTGTACCAGGCACTATTCTAGACACAGAGGATGCATTGGTAAAAGGACAGACACAATCCCTGCTCTTATGGGGTTCATAATATAGTGGAGGGGGAGCAAACAGTTCACAAACTAGAAAACAAATACATACACAGGGCCATTTCAGATAGTGGTTAGAGCAATAAAGAGAATAAAATCCTGTAATTTAATAGGGGGGGTAGAGAGGGACAACACTAGCTGAGTGGTCAGAGAAGTCACTTGAGCAAAGGCCTGAATAATGAAAAGATGTCGTCCTGTGGAGGCCCGCGGAGTATGGGCCAGCGGGGAGGGAGGTTAAAGAACCCGGATACACCTGGGCACCCACCAAGGTAGTTTTTCTAAGTGGCAACATCCTGATCTTTTGTCCCTGGAATCTCCCAGCAGCTGGCTTTTCTCTCCTCCCTCCACCCTGCCCTCTCCAGGGCACTGAGCCCCAACCTCTCTTTCTCCAGCTTGCCCTAGATTCCAAGATTCCTGATTACCATCCAGAGCTGTCTACACTCTTTCATTAAGGCTGACTTTGCTTTGGCAGAGACTTTGCCAGGCCCCCACCAAGGGCACCTACGATGCCTGCCCAATGTCCCCTGACTTCCCCACAGCCCCCTCAAAACTTCCCAGAGCTTGGCAGCACACCCTGCAGCCTCCAGGCTGGGTCTACCCACTCATTGCTCCCCCCCACACACACTGCCTCTCTCTCCCCTCCTTCCCTGCCTACCCCCACTTTCTTGCAACTAATATTTATGGGCTCCTGACAGTATGCCAAACATTGTGTTAGACAGTCCAAGAGACTGTAAAGGTGAATAAGACTTGGTACTGGCCTTGGAGAGTCAAGATATTGAAAAAGAGACAAACACATTAAATGCTTTAATAGAGAAATCTATGAAATGCCAAGGAGCCGGGCTCGGTGGCTCAGCCTGTAATCCCGCACCTTTGGGAGGCTGAGGTGAGTGGATTGCCTGAGCCTGCGAGTTCAAGACCCGCCTG
>NW_007249784.1:247525-249199 GCF_000164805.1 Carlito syrichta
AAAAAAAAAAAAAAAAAAAAAAAAAAGAAATGCCAAGGAATCTGGTTGTTAGTTCTACCAAGGATCATCAAAGAGGTAAATTATTAGATGTGTGCGCTGTTAGATGTTGAACAAGTAACGTAACCTCTTTAGCTCTTAGTTTCCCTCTCTACAAAATGGGGACATTTCCCTACTCATAAAGTTGCTATGAAGATTTGATGAAATCATGTAGGTAAAATGTGTAGCACGGTGCTCAATATGTGAAATGTAGGTAAAATGTCTAGAAAGTGCTCAATATATGAGAAATGTTCCTGTTATTAAGTTCACACATAGTTCTTGACATATAAATCTGAGCCTGCTGGGGATAAAAGATGAGAAAGGGCATGTGATGCGGCTGAACCATGGACAGGCTGAGATGGAATGAGGGCAGGTGGGAGGCTCCTTGGGTCACATGGTGAAAAGGCTGTGTGTCCTGCTGAGAGCTGAGGCTTGATCTGGTCAGTGAAGAAACTACTTCTTTCGATTGTGGTAACATATACACAACATAAAATTTACCATCTAAACCATTTTTATTTTATTTATTTCATTTTATTTTCATTTTTTATTCTTTTTGAGCAGGAGTCTTATTCTGTCAACTAGACTGGAGTGCAGTGGCATGCCCACAGCCACTGCAGCCTTGATCTGCTGGCCTCAGGTGATCCTTCTGCCTCAACCTTCCAAGTAGCTGGAACCACAGACACATGCCACCACACCTGTCTAATTTTTAAATTTATTGTAGAGACAAAATCTCGCCAAGTTGCCCACGCTGGTCTTGAACCCCTGGACTCAGGCAATCGTCTCACCTTGACTTCCCAAAGTGCTGGAATTACAGGCATGAGTCACCACACCTGGTCTTTAACCTTTTTTTTTTTTTTTTTTTGAGGTGGAGTCTCACCCTGTCACCCAGACTGGAGTGCAGTGGCTGCTCCCAGCCATTGCAGCCTCGACCTGCTGGGCTCCGGAGATCCTTCCGCCTCAGCCTTCCGAGTAGCCGAAATTACAGGCACGCGCTACCATGCCCTGCTGATTTTTTGATTTATTGTAGAGATGAGGTCTCGCCAAGTTGCCCAGGTGGATCTTGAACCCACGGGCTCAGGCAATCCACTCACCTCAGCCTCCTAAAGGCGCGGGATTACAGGCTGAGCCACTGAGCCCGGCTTTTTTTTTTTTTTTTTTGAGTTGGAGTCTCACTGTTGCCCAGACTGGAGTGCTGTGGCCGCTCCCGGCCACCGCAGCCTTGACCTGCTGGGCTCTGGCGATCTTTCCGCCTCAGCCTTCCAAGTAGCTGGAACCACAGGTGCACGCTACCACGCCCAGCTAATTTTTTTGATTTATTGTAGAGATGAGGTCTCGCCAAGTTGCCCAGGTGGATCTTGAACCCGCGGGCTCAGGCAATCCACTCACCTCAGCCTCCCAAAGGTGTGGGATTACAGGCTAAGCCACTGACCCGGGCTAACCATTTTTAAATGTACAGTCCAGTGGCATTAAGCCCATTCATAAGATTGTGTAACATTCAGTACCATCCTTCTCCAGAACTCTTCTTTTTGAGTTGAAGTCTCACTCTGTCGCCCAGACTGGAGTGCAGTGGCTGCTCCCGGCCACCGCAGCCTCGCCTGCTGGGCTCCAGCGATCCTTCCGCCTCAGCCTTCCAAGTAG
>NW_007249784.1:249304-253661 GCF_000164805.1 Carlito syrichta
TTTTTCTTTTTTTTTTTTTTTTTTTAATTATATTTGAAAGATTCGGGGTGCTGGGTTTGATGGCTCTTGCCTATAATCCCAGCACTTTGGGAGGCCGAGGTGAGAGGATTGCCTGAGCTCACAGGTTCAAGACCAACCCGGGCAACTTGGTGAGACCGCATCTCTACAATAAATCGAAAAACTAGCCAGGTGTGGTGGCACATGCCTGTAGTTCCAGCTACTTGGAAGGCTGAGGCAGAAGGATCACCTGAACCCAGCAGGTCAAGGTTGCAGTGGCTGTGTGCATGTCACTGCACTCCAGCCTGAGTGACAGAGTGTGACTCCAACTCAAAAAAAAAAAAAAAAGATGTGGGGTACAATTCAGAGTTAAGTATATAAATGTTCATTAGGTAGATACCCCTGTTGAGGAGGTGTGCCACCTCCTCCCCCAGCAGAATCCCACTACTTCCAATCCCACCCCCCAGAACTCTTCATTCTTACAAAACTGAGACTCTGTCCCATTAAACAACTCCCTAGTCCCTCTCCTCCCATATCTGTGTTTCAGAGCTCTCTTCTTTCCTTCTTGTCTCTGCAAAGACCCACCTTGCTGGGAACCCCGACAGCTAAATCCCTGGAATTGGATGGACTGAGAGGCAGGGGATCAACAGGCACAGACCTCAGGACTAGCTCTGGATATGGGAGAGGGGGTGTGAAGGGCTCTCTCATTCCCTTCCTTTTCCATCTCCTTTCTGGAGATGCCGGTGGGAGGGCTGGGTTCCAGGAAGAGGCTGGAGGTTTGTAATGGCTCTTCTCTTAAGCTCACCACAGGCTTTCTGATCTCCCTTGTTTCCCTCTGAACACCAATGCTACATTTAATACCGGGCCCTACTTCCTGCCCCTCCCTTCCTCCTAACTTACAAGATTGCAAGGAAGGGAGCAACAGGCACCTCACCCTTACGCTATAGCCCTCTACAGTGCACAGATGTTCATTCTTTCCTATCCAAGTGAGCCTGGGGTATGGGGCAGAGACTGACCCAGGAATCTGGAGGTCACCTCCAGGCTGTGTTTGATAAACTATGTGTCGGAGGGTAGGGTCCAGGTCTCATCTCTCCAGAAAAAGGCTGAACCATTTCTTCTTTTTTTTTTTGAGTTGGAGTCTCACTCGGTCGCCCAGACTGGAGTGCAGTGGCTGCTCCTGGCCACCGCAGCCTCGCTGCTGGGCTCCAGCGATCCTTCCGCCTCAGCCTTCCAAGTAGCCGGAACTACAGGCGTGTGCTACCATGCCCGGCTGATTTTTTGATTTACTGTAGAGATGAGGTCTCGCTGCCCAGGTGAATCTCGAACCCGCAGGCTCCGGCAATCCACTCACCTCAGCCTCCCAAAGGCGTGGGATTACAGGCTGAGCCACTGAGCCCGGCTAGGCTGAACCATTTCAATGCTCCTTTCCATGAAGGAAAGAACAAGTTGCTTCCTTGAAGTGTCTTGCAGAAAGAGCCATTCCATGTTCAAGTCCAATTCAGCAACCAGGCGCTATCTTTGGTAGCCCTATGGGTTTCTTGAGTATGGAGGATATATAAATAATCTAAGACAAAGGTCTGCTCCCAAAGAGTTTAGAGCATAGGTGAAAAGATAAAACACATGTGAGATTTCAGCCAGTCGCTCAAGACATCAACCTTGGTTCTTTTCTCTCATACCCAGTGTTCACTCTGCTTCCAAAACAGATCCTGAACCCATCCTCTTGTCTCTATCTGCAAACCTGCTACTCTGGTCCAAGGTAGCCACATCTCCCACCTGGACTATGTAGTGCAAAGCCCTCCTAACTGTTCTCCTTGCTTCCCATTCCCTGCTGTCCACACAGCAGCCATGGTGTTTTTTCTTATATTTAATTGTGTCACTCTCCTACTTAAAGCCCTAGAATTGCTTCCATGATGGTTGGATTAAAATTCAAATTTTGACCAGGCCTAGTAGGTTATACCTGTAATCCTAGCACTTTGGAAGGTGAAGGCAAAATTGCCTGAGCCCAAAGGTTCAAGACCACTACAGGCAATTTGGCAAGACCATGTCTCTACAATGTATCAAAAAATTATCTGGGCGTGGTGGCATGCGCCTGAGTTCTGACTACTTCGAAGGTTGAAGCAGAAGGATGGACTGAGCCTAGCAGGTCGAGGCTGCAGTAGCCATGAGTTTGCCACTGCACTCTAGCCTGAGCAACAAAGTGAGACTTAGACTCTAAATACATACATACATACATACATACATACATACATATATACATACATACACAAAACAAAATAAAATCCAAATTTCAGCCAGGCACGGTGGCTCATGCCTATAATCCCAGCACTTTGGGAAGCTGAGGCTGGAGGATTGCTAAAGGCCAGGAGTTAGAGACCAGCCTGGATAATATAGTAAGACTGCATCTCTGTTAAATAAATAAATACACGAAATTTCAGGCTGGGCTCGGTGGCTCAGCCTGTAATCCCAGCACTCTGGGAGGCCGAGGCGAGTGGATTGCCTGAGCCCGTGGGTTCAAGACCAGCCTGGGCAATTTGACAAGTCCTCATCTCTACAATAAAATTTTTAAAAATTAGCTGGGTGTGGTAGCCTGCGCCTGTAGTTCCAGCTGCTTGGTAGGCTGAGGTGAAAGGATGACCGGAGTCCAGCAGGTAGATGCTGCAGAGGCCATGAGCATGCCACTGTACTCCAGCCTGGGCGATGGAGTGACTCCAACTCAAAAAAAAAAGGAAAAAAGGAATTCCAAACCATATCCACATTCACTAGGTGGGATTTGGGGGGCGGGGAATCCAAAACCGTTTTCTTTATTTTGAGTTGGAGTCTCACTCTGTCACCTAGACTGGAGTGCAGTGTCATGCTCACGGCCTCTGCAGTGTCGACATGTTGGGCTCAGGTGAGCCTTCTGCCTCAGCCTTCCAAGTAGCTGGAACCATAGGTGTGTGCCTGGTTAAGTTTTTGGTTTATTGTAGATACGAGGTGTTGCCAAGTTGCCCAGGCTGGTCTCAAATCCCTGGGTGCAGGCAATCCTCTTGCCTTAGCCTCCCAAAATGCTGGGATTATAGACGTGAGCCACCATACTCGGCCTCCAAACCACTTATTTGACTTGGGTCAGGTCTCTTGCTGTATCCATCTTCCCTTCCCAAGACCTTCCTTCATTAAAACCCTACCTTGGCTGGATACAATGGCTCCCGTTTGCAATCTCAGCACTTTGGGAGGCTTAAGCGGGAGGACTGCTTGAGCCCAGGATTTTGAGACCAGACTGGGCAACACAGAGAGAGCTTGTCTCCACAAAAAACCAAAAAAATTTAGCAGGGTATCATAGTGGGCGCCTGAGGTCCCAGCTACTCAGAAGGCTGAGGTAGAAGGATTGCCTGAGCCCAGGAGGTCAAGTCTGTGGTGAGTCATGATTTTTATTTATTTTTTGAGTCAGAGTCTCACATTTTCACCCAGGCTGGGGTGCAGTGGCATGCTCATACCACTGCAGCCTCAACCTGCTGGGCTCAGGGAATCCTTCTCTCAGCCTTCCTTTTTTTTTTGAGTTGGAGTCTCACACTGTCACCCAGACTGGAGTGCAGTGGCCGCTCCCGGCCACCGCAGCCTTGACCTGCAGGGCTCCGGCGATCCTTCCGCCTTGGCCTTCCAAGTAGCCGGAATTACAGGCACGCACTACCACGCCCGGCTGATTTTTTGATGTATTGTAGAGAGGAGGTCTCGCTGCCCAGGCGGGTCTCGAACCCTCGGGCTCAGGCAATCCACTCACCTCAGCCTCCCAAAGGCGCGGGATTACAGGCTGAGCCACCGAGCCTGGCTTGTTTTGTTCTTTTTAGAGATAAGAGTCTTACTATGGCTGGGCATGGTGGCTCAAGCCTGTAATCCCAGCACTTTGGGAGGCTGAGGCAAATGGATTGCCTGAGCCCGCGGGTTTGACACCAGCCTGGGCAACTTGGTGAGACCTTGTCTCTACAATAAATGAATTAGCAGGACATGGTAGCACACGCCTGTAGTTCCGGCTACTTGGAAGGCTGAGTTGGAAGGATCACTGGAGCCCAGTAGGTTGAGGCTGAGGTAGCCGTGAGTGTGCCACGGTACTCCAGCCTTCTGCCTCAGCCTTCCAAGTAGATGGAACCACAGGCATAAGCCACCACGCCCGGCTAATTTTTTTTTTTTTTTATTTATTATAGAGGTCTCCCCATGTTTCTCAGGCTGGTCTCGAACTCCTGAGCTCAGGCAATTCTCTTGCCTCCGCCTCCCAAAGTGCTGGGATTACAGGCTTGAGCCACCATGCCTGGCCTATTTTATTTTATTTTATTTTTAATTTTTTTGAGTTGGAGTCTCACTCTGTCACCCAGACTGGAGTGCAGTG
>NW_007249784.1:253681-267390 GCF_000164805.1 Carlito syrichta
GCGCTACCACACCCGGCTAATTTTTGATTTATTGTAGAGATGAGGTCTCACCAAGTTGTCGAGGCGGGTCTCGCACCTGCAGGCTCAGGCAATCCACTCACCTTAGCCTCCCAAGGCGCGGGATTACAGGCTGAGCCACTGAGTCCGCCTTGTTTGCTTATTTTATTGTCTACTAGAGTGGAAGCCTCAGGAACACAGTGACTGGAATAGCAGTAGTGCCTGGCTCTAAGCAAATACTCATTAGATATACATTGGATGAATGGATGAGAGTTGGGGCTGACCTATGAAGGGCAGGCAGTCTCCCAAGACAAAGGAATGACATGGATAAGGATGTGAAGTGTGAGTAAGCACAGTTGATCCCAGGAGTGGCCAGCTCAGTTCCAGCAGATAACTAGTTGGGGACTAGTGAAAAAGATATGGGAGAAGGGGTGTGAAGGGCTCTCATTTCCTCCCTGAGCTACAGGCTTGGTGTAGATTGTGAAGTACTCTGCAGGTTAGACTGAAGAATCAGGACTGCATCCTGCCGGGCAACAAGAAGCCTTTGAAGAAATTTGAGCCGAGGAGTGGCCTAATTAAAGCTGTATTTTGAGAAAATTAATCCAGAGTCTGCTGCAGAATAGACTGAAGCAGGGCCAGTTGCATAATTTTGGGGACTCAGTGCAAAATGAAAATGAAAATGCAGGGCCCCTTGTTCAAAATGTAGAAAAGAAGTGCCATTAGAGGCACTAAAGTATAAATCATTTTCCTTTTTTCCACAGTTCGCTCAGCTTCTTATGGTTTGTTGTTGCTTTGCTGTTGTTGTTTTGTTCTTTTTATTTTTTATTTTTATTTTTTTGAGTTGGAGTCTCACTCTGTCGCCCAGACTGGAGTGCAGTGGCCGCTCCTGGCCACTGCAGCCATGACCTGCTGGGCTCTGGCAATCCTTCCGCGTCAGCCTTCCGAGTAGCTGGAACTACAGGCGTGTGCTACCAAGCCCAGTTAATTTTTTGATTTATTGTAGAGATGAGGCCTCGCCAAGTTGCCCGGGCGTGTCTCGAACCTGCAGGCTCAGGCAATCCACTCACCTCAGCCTCCCAAAGGCGTGGGATTACGGGCTGAGCCACTGAGACGGCTAAATTTGTTTTTTTAAATTTTAGAGATGAGGTCTTTCCAAGTTGCCCAGGCTGGTCTTGAACCCTCAGGATCAGGCAATTCTCTCACCTCAGCCTCCTAAAGTGCTGGGATTATAGGTGTGAGCCATTGTGCCCGGTCGACTTTAAATTCTTAAAATGAAGCCAGGCTGGGTGGCTCAGCCTGTAATCCCGTGCTTTGGGAGGCCGAGGTGAGTGGGTTGCCTGAGCCCGTGGGTTCGAGACCCGCCTGGGGAACTTGGTGAGACTTCATCTCTACTATATAAATCAAAAAATTAGCCGGGCATGGTAGTGCATGCCTGTAGTTCCAGCTACTTGGAGGGCTGAGGCGGAAGGATTGTCAGCGCCCAGCAGGTCGAGGCTGCAGTGGCCAGGAGCAGCCACTGCACTCCAGTCTGGGTGACAGAATGAGACTCCAACTCCAAAAAAAAAAACAAAAAAACTTTTTTAAATGAACATTTTTCTACTTGAAATTTGCTGATAAGTAAAGAAGGGCTGAAAGGAAAAGGAACTATGGGTTGTCTCAGCTTTCCCTTTCTATGTCATTGTTACCAATCTAAGTAACCAACTACTACAGGGAAGTGACATGACTAAGAAAGGGTATGATACAATGTCATGATCATCCTTGCCTCCTAGAATGCCACTGCTTGCTTTATGTGTTCAAAGCAAATTCTGCTTCCAGCAGAAAGTGTGATCTTTCAGCTGTCAGCACCCCCCTCCCCCACTTACTCAGTTATAGACATAACCCACTTATTTGCACTCACTTTGAGTCTGGCTAAACTCCCACACATTGCAGGTCCACCAGAATTCTGTGCTTATGGAAACATCTTCACTGCTATGTGAATGGGATGGCATAATACACGTATTTCCTCTGCTCCCCATGCATGCATTAGTGTCCCGTTGGACCTCATTTACAAAGCAGACTTGAAGAAAGAACTATGAAGAATTTTGAGACAGGGACAGCAAGTAGAGCATTAAACCAAGCAATTCTGAGCATAGGCCTTGTGGGACAGAACAGGTCCCCTGTCATAAAGCTGGCCCTGAACTGAAAGGAGTGAGTTTGAGGACAAGGGTGATAGTCTAGATGTGCGATGTCGATACTTGGCCAAGGATTTAGGTTGGCAGTTGGAGGGGGGGACTTCTCCAAGGAAAAGTGACAAGCTTTGAAGAAAGATGAAAAGAGGTGGAGAAAATGATTCTTTTTTTTTTTTTTGAGTTGGAGTCTCACTTGGTCATCCAGACTGGAGTGCAGTGGCCGCTCCCGGCCACCACAGCCTCGCCTGCTGGACTCCGGCGATCCTTCCGCCTCAGCCTTCTGAATAGCCAGAATTACAGGCATGTGCTACCACGCCCGGCTGATTTTTTGATTTATTGTAGAGATGAGGTCTCGCTGCCCAGGCGGGTCTCAAACCAGCGAGTTCAGGCAATCCACTCACCTCAGCCTCCCAAAGGCGCGGGATTACAGACTGAGCCACCGAGCCCGGCTGAAAATGATTCTTAACATGTGGTATTTAGAGGCTCTTCTAGTTCCCCCACTAGACTGAGCCACTGAGCCCGGCTGAAAATGATTTCAACATGTGGTATTTAGAGGCTCTTCTAGTTCCCCCACTAGACTGAGCCCTGTGAGAACTGTAACTTCAGTCTAGATTTCAGTTTAACCTATCCCCAGGGCTACAGCTGTACAGTCTCTAGAAGGTGCTCTACACGTTTTTGCTGATCCAAATGGAGTTCAGACATGGGGAAGGGAGTGTGGGGAAGCAGAGCACCTAAGGACCTCCTGCAGGGCTGGGGTTTCAGGGCAATACTGGGGACTGAAAATGTGTCATTCAGGGAGGCTTGTAGATGGGGATGTCCCTGCACGTGTAGAGAACCTGGTGGTGTGTACAAGGGGCCAGAAAGACTGGAGAAAATGTGTCTAGGGGACTGGTAGCAGCTCCCACTAGGGGAATTTCCCTCCTGCGGTGGCCTTTACTCATCTCTGTGTAGCCTGTTGTAGCTTCCATCCAGACGGGTCCAGCATCCCAGCTGATCTCTTTGCTCGCCCTGTCTTTCTTGGTCTCTAGCTCTCTTCCTCTCACATTCTGCCCCGTCTGTCTCCCGGACTCTTCCACCGCTTCTGCGTCTTAGTCTGTTTTCAACTCCCCACTTAGGGCCCCCACCTTTGAGCATATATCTGCTTCTCTCTCTGTCTCTGAGTTTCTCTGGGGTTATCTTTCCCTCTACTCCGCCCAGACACGCCCTCTATCTCTTCCTTCCACCCAGTCCCAGTCCAGCACCTGGAGTGGGGGTAGGGAGAGACTGCCTGGTCCCTAAGAGGCGACAGTGGGCGGGCCAATCCCTCTCTCCATATTTGCATATGTATGAGGTCGCCTGGGCCAGCGGCGAGAAGGCGGAGCTTCTGGGGGTGGGAAGGGGGCGGGCACCCCCAGAGCCGCAGAGTATAAAGACTGCGCGCCGCGATCGCTGGCCCCGCACTGCTGAGGAGCGGAGGCTCCGCCTGGGGGGCCCCCCATTCCTGGCTGTCCCCCAACTGCGCGTCCCCGCCCCACCCCAGCGGCCGAGCCACCACTGGTGCAGTGGTCTCCGCTTGACAGAGGAGCCTTGAGCGGTCACCCGCCAGGTTCCACAGCCTCTTTACATCTCGGATTTCGGGGCGGTCCCCTCCCCCACCTCTCCCTGCCTCTTTGCGCCCCGCTTTTTCTGCGTCTTGCTTGGGTTCCGTAGTCGTCTGTTTTTGCACCCTTTTTTCTTTTGCTTCTAGGAGATTTGGGAGGTGAAGCTGCGTTCACACCTCTTCCCCTTGTTAGCCTTCCCTGCTCGGACAGTCCCCCTTTTCACCGCAGTTGGGGGGCCTAGGATCGGTGTATCTTCCGCCGCGAGGCCAGCACCCCGCAGCGCGTGGCCGTGCACCCCAGAATTTGCTGCAGCTGCATATCTGAGAGGGGTCTCCTTCGCTCCCTCCGCCTTTGCTCCCCGCGCTTTCGGGTGCGTGGAGGGCTTCAGCGCGCAGAGCCCCCGCTTCTCCGCAGCCCCCCGCCCCGCGCTGGGACTCGCCCTGAGCCGCCAAGATGGTCATCCAGAAAGAGAAGAAGAGCTGCGGGCAGGTGGTTGAGGAGTGGAAGGAGTTCGTGTGGAACCCGAGGACGCACCAGTTTATGGGCCGCACCGGGACCAGTTGGGGTACGCGGGGCCAGAGCGCAAGGGGCTCGGGGGAGCCGCGGGGCGACGCCTCGGGGGCGCAGGGTCCCGCCGACGCGCCCCCAGCTCCCCTCCCGGGTCCTCGGCGTCCAGCCCCCCTGCCGGGCTCTGGGCTGGGAGGGGGCCGAATCACCAGTCTAATCTCTCCGGCTGGCCGTGCGGAGGCGGAGAAAGTAGGTCACAGCCGTCTTCCCGCCCCCCGCGGAGCCCCCTCGGGCGGGGGGTCGCGAGCTCTGCGCGCGTGTCCACGCCGCGGCGCTCACGCTAGCTCTCGGGCCTGTCCGCTCCACACGGTTGTCCCCCACCTCCGAAGAGCGCCCCTTCCCTCCCTCCGGTTCTCACTAGCTCGCCAACCTCATCTATTTTTAGCTCGTGCCCACCCCCTGGACCCTGGGAACATTCATGAGGGGGCGGGTCTTGGAGGGGGTGTGTTAGGGGGGTTCTTCACAGCGGAAGTTGTCTACATCCCACCGCCGGGTGTTTGAATCCTTCTGTGACTGCTTTGTGTGTGGGGGGCTACTGGGATGGGTGACAGTTTTTGCGACTGCATGTTCCGCCTTGGTGGTGGTGGCGCGGGAGGAGTGGTCACTGGGGTAAGACGTGTACTCATCCAGCCGGGTGTGTCTGGGAATCGGATGGAGCTTCTCTACCCTTACATGGCAGGACCTGGGGGGTAGGGTGGGAAGTTGTTTGTGGTCAGGGGGTCTGGTGACAGGTGCAGGTGAGGGTCAGAATTCTTCCCAAAGGGATGGCCAAGAGGGAAGTCAAAGACACACTATATGACACAATTGACAATATATCTGCACTGACTGGGCACTGTCCCCATCAGCCCACCTACTTAGGGGCTCTTGAGGTGGGTCCAATGCAATCCAGGCCTTCAGGGAACTCAAAATCTAGCCCCAGGGATGGGAGGGATCCCAAAATGCTTGGGATCTGAGGACTTCCTGGAGGAAGTGTCTTCAGAGATTGAAAGACTGGAGTCCAGGGTGGTGGGCCCTTACACCAGCCTAGGGGAGTGATGGAGAGGTCATATCAAAGGAAGGCTGTGGGAGTTTCTACCCTTACTCCCTGCCTCTGCCCTCCGTTCTGGGTGTGAGTTGAGGGCGGGGTGACTGCCAAAGGTTCTGACAGCTGTCTCTGAGAGATTTGTAGCTAGGCCAGGGTGTTAGGTCCTTCGTTTCAGAAGCTGTGTTCAGGGTGTTGCTTTTGCGGGGCACCAGAGGAGATTCTGAAGTCTGAGGGTCCATGCTCTGTGGGGTGGTTCCAGTACCAGCTTAAAAAGTCATTGTACTAGCACAGCTTGAAGCAATTCAGAGGTAACAGATGTGTGCCTTTTCAGGACCATGCATGGTTGAGAAGTTGGAAATGTAATTGGAGGCAAAATGACAGCAGCCTCTACTTGGGGTTGCCCCAGCAACAAGAGTTTAGGTCTCTTGTGGCCTCCACAAGGTCGGGCTTCACTGTGCCCTAGGACCAGGAGGGGGCTGGGAGTCATGGCTGGAAGCCAGGCACAACTGCTTGTTTCCAGCTTGTCTCATTTTGTTCCCAGGGGAAGGCTCTAAGATGTCCTTATGGCTCTGCAGCCGGCCCCAGTGCAGAACTACTGAGTGGGTAGAGGAGTGTGTGGGGATAGGTGAGGTAATGGTGGGAAACTTAGAACCTGCTGACCCTGCTTCCTCCTCCCTAGCCTTTATTCTCCTCTTCTACCTCGTCTTCTATGGCTTCCTGACTGCCATGTTCTCCCTTACCATGTGGGTGATGCTGCAGACTGTCTCTGACCATACCCCCAAGTACCAGGACCGACTGGCTACACCTGGTGAGTGAAGAGGCTCCCCCTACCAGCTACTCTAACCACCAGTCGTGCCCTTAAGCCTCCAAAAGGAATATATAGTTCTTTTCGGGAGTTTGGTTCTGATGACCCAATCACCATGTGCCAGGAAGTTCTTCTTGAAGTCTGCCTTTCTTCCTATGTCCTGCAGCTGGGAGTATGTGATCTGTGGAAGTGGCAGATAACCACAGAAGATCATCCTCCTGTGAAGACAATCTAGGTCTTCACACCATCCCTCACCCTGGTGTCCTCTGTATCTATCTTCTTTCCTTTGTGTGTGGTCCCTCATCTGATATATATCTCCCACTCCTGCCCTCGTTGGCTATAGGCTTGATGATTCGTCCCAAGACTGAGAACCTTGATGTCATTGTCAATGTCAGTGACACTGAAAGCTGGGACCAGCATGTTCAGAAACTCAACAAGTTCTTGGAACGTGAGTGTGGGGCTAACTATGTGGCAGTCCAGGACCTTGGGTAGGGATTGGGAACCCTGGAAGCAGAACATTGGGCCCCTGACTCTCTCCCTCCCACCTCCTTAGCTTACAACGACTCCATCCAAGCCCAAAAGAACGATGTCTGCCGCCCTGGGCGCTATTATGAACAGCCAGATAACGGAGTCCTCAACTACCCAAAACGTGCCTGCCAATTCAACCGGACCCAGCTGGGCAACTGCTCTGGCATTGGGGACCCCACTCACTATGGTTACAGCACTGGGCAGCCCTGTGTCTTCATCAAGATGAACCGGGTACCCATGATCTTGGTCGCCAGGGGGAGTGGAGGAGGGAGCTGGGACCACCATCTGCTGATAGTTGTATTGTCATTTTTTTTTTTTTTTTGAGTTGGAGTCTAATTCTGTCAACCAGGCTGGAGTGCAGTGGTGGCACACTCAACGGTCACTGCAGCCTCAACCTGCTGAGCTCAGGAGATCCTTCCACCTCAGCCTTTCAAGTAGCTGGAGCTACAGGCACACGCCACCATGCCTGGCTAATTTTTTGACTTACTGTGGAGATGAGGTCTCGCCAAGTTACCCAGACAGGTCTCGAACCCATGGGCTCAGGCAATTCTCTCACCTCAGCCTCCCAAAGTGCTGGGATTATAGGCGTGAGCCACTGTGTCCAGCCTGACAGTTGCATTCTTTCACTGGGGCTAATAGGAATGAGAGATTTTTGGATGTTTGAGTAGCCGAGAGAATAAGAGAGGTGGGCCTTGAAAGCAAAGCTCTGTAACTAGAAGGCTGGATGCCTGTCTTTTTGTTTTCTTTTTTTAAAGACAGGGTTTTGCTCTATTGCCCAGGCTAGGCTTGACCCCCTGGGCTCAAGTCCTGCCTCAGTAGCTGGGACTACAGACACAAGTCACTGTGCCCAGCTTAGCTTGATCTGAATGCCTGTCTTTGACAACTTCTTCCTCTGACTCTCTCCACCCTCCCTTCTCACTCCAGGTCATCAACTTCTATGCAGGAGCAAACCAGAGTATGAATGTTACCTGTGCTGGGAAGGTGAGTTTGTTGGGCCTTGTCCATCTGCTCACCTGTTTGTCCTTCATGGTTTCTGTGTGGTTCATCCATCTCTTCCTATCTTCTTTGCTCCCAGAGGCCCCAACATCATAGAAACAAGGGGGTAAGAGTGGGTTCCACTGCAGCTTGAACTCCTCTTGCTTCTCTCTGGGATGCAGAAGCCTGTTCTCCTGGGGCAGACACAATCCCTCCTCCACCAAATTCCTGGTCTCTGGCTTCTCTCCCTCACCCTCCCACCTTCTCCATTATTCCCTTATTGTCCATGTCTTCCGCTCTCCTTCCCTTATTGCTTCTGTTCCTCAGTTCCATTTAGGTATCTGGTAGCTGCTAATCTGTTAGCACCATCTGCCACCACTAAGTTGTCCTTGGGAACCCATTCCCCTTACTCTGTCCTCTCTAGAAACTTGCTGCCCCTTTCCATTCACAGCCCCTTTCCTTACATCCTACTGAACCCTTACTCATTTATCTGTTCTTTCTTGGCTCTGCTCCAGAAACCGACTCCTGAGGATGGGGTAAGGACTTGGGGTAGGAGTTGAATAGGAGGCTTCAGTGTCATTAGTAACCTTCAGGATTTCCTAGTCTGATGACAAAAGCAGGCCATCCCTCTCCTACACACAGACATACACATAGACACACACACACACACACAGACACACACACACACACACACACACACACACACACACACACACACACACACACACACTCACAGCTCAAGGGTAGCTGACTTAAGACAGCAATAATTGGGGGTGAAGGAAGAACAAAGGGAAGCCTGGTGAGATTCTGGGTGCCTGCCATCCTTAACTTGCTCACCTCTTTACTTTCCTGCACCTCTGCAGCGAGATGAAGATGCTGAGAATCTCGGCAACTTTGTCATGTTCCCTGCCAATGGCAACATCGACCTCATGTACTTCCCCTACTATGGCAAAAAGTTCCACGTAAGTCCCATGGGAGGCCCAGGCTGATGGCGGGTGCGGGTTGTAAACTTGGGAAGGAAGTCAAGTTGTCCCAGGCCTAGACCCTCGCACTGCTCCTCTGGCCCAGGTGAACTACACACAGCCCCTGGTGGCTGTGAAGTTCCTGAATGTGACTCCCAACGTGGAGGTGAATGTGGAATGCCGCATCAACGCCGCCAACATCGCTACGGATGATGAACGAGACAAGTTCGCTGGCCGCGTGGCCTTCAAACTCCGCATCAACAAAACCTGAGGCCCCTTCCTCCCGCCCCCCATCTCTCTCCTGTGGATGCTTCTGGAATGTCCCTGACCCTGCCTGATCCCTCCCTCACCCACCCCAAAGGTATTTTTTATAACAGAGCTATGACTTGCCCTTTTCCTTGACTTCTCAATCCAGCCTCATGTCCATTGTAATTCCCTGGCAGTATGCATCTTCCACCACCTTCTCCCATCCCAACCTTAGCTCAGTCAGAGACGGGAAGATGGGCTACCAAGATGGCCATAGAGGAGTCAGGAGCCTTTCTAATTCTGATTTAGCTATGAGAGCTACCCCCTCTCCTGCCTGCCTGTTCTAAAAGCTACAGAAAATACCCACTGACCCACCCAGCTACACACACACACACACACACACACACACACACACACACACACACACACACACACGGCCTTGTTTCACTCCTTTGCTTCCAGAAACGAGTGTGGTGCTCCCTCCTTCCATTCCTTTCTCTGTCTTTCTTTCTCACACTTTCTCCCTCATCTGCACAGTTGCTATCTTGGTGACTTTTGAGTTAGCTGGCTCTACTGACAGGCCTTTCCCCACCTCCTTTTCATCCCGATTCTCTCCTCTGAAAGGCAGGCAGTTATTTGTCATTGAGGACTAGGTGGGTTCTGTAGCCTTTTGCCTCTTTCCTGTCACATTCAGCTTCTCACCCTATGATGACTATGTGAACTGGGAAATGAGGGTCTGGAAGAGAAGCCTGTATTGACCCTTGTCGAAAATCCTCTAGCAGCAGCCCCTGACTTCGGTTTCCTCCTGGTCCTTTGTATCACCCAAGTAACTGCTACTCAGAGGGGCGGGGTTGACCTAGGCTGAATATCCACTTTGTTTTTACTGATGGCTCCCTTCCCCCATTTGCCTTCCCAGAATATCCTTCAAGTTCCACTTCCCAGGGAGCTCTGGGGGAGGGGCAGCCATTCTGGCTCGGTCCCCAGCGGCCACCTTGGAAACATCAGCTGGCTAGGGGACTATTCCACCTCCTTCCCCTGAGCCTAGATCTGCCCCCACCATCCCCTCTCTGGCTTCTCTTAGCAAGTTATCACCTTATCACTAACTCCGTCCTTTTCCTCCGCATGCCAGCCTGAAAGTTCCAAATATCCTCTTCAATCTAGACTTTGGATTTCTTGGCTCCATCTCCTTCAGACCCCCTTGGCTTTGCCTTTTTAAGAAACCCCATAATGCCCATAGAATGTTCAATGAAGCACCTCCTGCTCTGGGTCTTCTTAGCTGTAGAGGCATTTTAACTCTTTCTCCTCCAGTGTCCCTTCACTTACTTTCTCACCCTCTCTAACCTCCTTTTTCTTTTCTTAATGCTGCAGCCTCCACACTCCACCCACAGATAGACCCTTCCCTCTTTTTTCTTGCTGGATCTGTGTCTCTTCCCTTTGGGTCCCCATGTTTTCCTGCACACCCCGCCCTTCGCACCATGGTCTCTCTCTCTGCAGTTATTTAATGCCTGTGTCAGATCTACTGTAAAAAGAGGATAAAGTACAATAAAATGAGAGCAATTATATATATAAATATATATCATACACAGAACCCTATGTGTGGGTTGTTCCTTTCTGAGCATTTGGAAGAGCCCAAGGAAGGGTGGATTTGGATGATCCTGAGGGTTCCTGAGGCTTTGGGGGCTGCTCTCCAGCTATGACCTCTTCCTTCCAGTGTTCAAGCATCTACCCACTTCACTTTGACTAATTTAGTGCACACCATCTTGAGTTCACTCGATACAAGAAAGGAAACCTATGTATTTTTGTACAGTGATACTTATAAAATGCCTACTGTGTGCATTCTAGGCACCATGAGGACACACTTATGAAAGAGGCAGAGTTCCTGCCCCCAAGAAGCTCCCCAGTTTAACGGGAGAGGTGAGGAGCACACGAGAAACTCTCATACAAGGTAGACATAAACGTGATTCAAGGAAGGGGAAACAGCTGTGATAAAATTTAGCATGGTCATCCGCTTTCAGGGGCTTTGAAGGGAAGTTTTCTTACAGGATACAGTATTTAAGCTGGGACTTAAAGGATGGGGCGGTTTTGAGAGAAGAGCATCAGCAAATGTTAACAGACAGATGAGAATAGACGAATAGAAGAAATATAGATCTCAAAATAATATGGACCATACGATTCTTTTTTTTTTTTTTTGAGTTGGGGTTTCATTCTGTCACCCAGACTGGAGTGCAGTGGCCGCTCCCGGCCACCACAGCCTCGACCTGCTGGGCTCCGGCGATCCTTCCACCTCAGCCTTCCGAGTAGCCGGAATTACAGGCGTGCGCTACCACACCCTGCTAACTTTTGATTTATTGTAGAGATGAGGTCTCGCCAAGTTGCCCAGGCGGGTCTCGAACCCGTGGGCTCAGGCAATCCACTCATCTCATCCTTGGGATTACAGCCTGAGCCACTGAGCCCGGCGGACCGTATGATTCTAATGTATAAAAGTACCCACACATAAGCATAGGGAAAAATGGATGATGGATATATATAATGTTTATTGTGGTATATGGGGGAGGAGATGGGTTTATAGCTAATTTTTATTTCTGTTTTGGATTTTTTTTGCAATATTAGTATTTCTCTTGAAAAATAGCTTTATTACACATGTACAAATTTCATCATGAATGCAAAATAGACACACAGCACACACACATCATCATCATATAGATAAGGATAACTGGGTTTTGGTCATTGTCAAACCAAAATTGGATCACATCATACACACTTTTCTTTGGTTTGTTTGTTTGAGTTGGAGTCTCACTCTGTCACCCAGACTGGAGTGCAGTGGCCGCTCCCGGACACCGCAGCCTTGACCTGCTGGGCTCCAGCGATCCTTCCGCCTCAGCCTTCCCAGTAGCTGGAATTATAGGCGCGCGCTACCACGCCTGGCTAATTTTTTGATTTATTGTAGGGATGAGGTCTCGCCAAGTTGCCCAGGCGGGTCTCGAACCCGCGGGCTCAGGCAATCCACTCACCTGGGCCTCCCAAGGCGCGGGATTACAGGCTGAGCCACCGAGCCCGGCCATACACTTTTGTGCATCCTACTTTTTCTACTCAGCAAATATCATGTGTCAGTACTTCCCCTGAGAAGTACTGACTGATTGATTGATTGAGTTGGAGTCTCACCCTGTCACCTAGGCTGGAGTGCCGTGGCAAGTTCATGTCCACCACAGCCTTGACCTGCTGGGCTCAAGAGTGTGTGATAAAATTTAGCATGTTATCCACTTCTGCCTCAGCCTTCCAAGTAGCAGGCAGCGTGCCACCAGGCCCGGCTAATTTTTTTATTTATTGTAGAGACAAGGTCTCACCAAGTTGCCTAGGCTAGTCTTGAATCCATCTCCACCTCCCAAAGTACTGGGATTACAGGCATGAGCCACCGTGCCCAGCCATAATTCACTAATTCATTTTTTTTTCTTGAGTTGGAGTCCCTGCTAGGCTCAGGCGATCCTTCTTCCTCAGCGTTTCAAGTAGCTGGAACCATAGGCGAGTGCCACCACACCCAGCTAATTCTTTGATTTATTGAAGAGACAAGGTCCTGCCAAGTTGTCCATGCTAATCTCAAACCCCTGAGTGGGCATCCCTCTTGCCTCCGCCTTCCAAAGTGCTGGGATTACAAGTGTGAGACACTGCACCTGACGCTAATTCACTTTTTATTTTTATTGTTTTTTGAGTTGGAGTCTCACTCTGTCGTCCAGACTGGAGTGCAGTGGCCGTTCCTGGCCACTGCAGCCTCGACCTCCTGGGCTCTGGCAATCCTTCTGCCTCAGCCTTTCAAGTAGCTGGAACTACAGGCATGTGCTACCACACCCGGCTAGTTTTTGATTTATTGTAGAGATGAGGTCTTGCCAAATTGCCCAGGCGGGTCTCGAACCCACGGGCTCAGGCAATCCACTCACCTCAGCTTCCCAAGGAGCAGGATTACAGGCTGAGCCACCAAGCCCGGCTTCTAATTCACTTTTTAAAACAGCTGCACAATATTTTGCTTTTCTACTGGGTTATTACTCCGTTGTTAACTTTTTAAATCTCCTTGATGATTTTTTTTTTTCTGAGTTGGAGTCTCACTCTGCCACCCAGGCTGGAGGGCAGTGGCATGCTCTCGGCTACTGCAGCCTCGACTTGCTGGGCTCAAGTGATCCTTCCGCCTCAGTCTTCCAAGTAGCTGGAACTATAGGCACACGCCACCATGCCTAGCTAATTTTTTTTTTTTTTTTGATATATTGTAGAGATGAGGTCTCACCAAATTGCCCAGGCTGGTCTTGAACCTGCGGGCTCAGGCAATCCTCTCACCTTGGCCTCCTAACGTGCTGGGATTATAGACATGAGCCACTGTGCCTGGCCGTCTTTTTTTTTAGTCAGAGTCTCACTCTGTCGCCCAGTCTGGAGTGCAGTGGCATGTTCATGGCTGCTATAGCCTCGACCTGCTGGGCTCAGGTGATCCTTTCGCCTCAGCCTTCCAAGTAGCTGGAACTGTAGGCATGCACCACCACGCCTGGCTTATTTTTTTCAATTTACTGTAGAGATGAGGTCTCACCAAGTTGCCCAGGCTGGTCTTGAACCCCTGGACCCAGGCAATCCTCTCACCTCAGCCTCCCAAAGTGCTGGGATTATAGGCGTGAGCCACGGTGCCCAGCCTATACTTGCATTTTCTGGATTTTTTGGTGGAATTTTAATTTCATTTTAATTTTAACATTTAATTCATCTGGTTTATTTACTTATTTAGTGTGTGAGAGTATGTGTGGGCTCCCATTTCATTTTTCCAGTTGTGACAGCTTCATTTATTTTTCCACAAGGCAACTTGGAAGTATGTTCTGGAAAAAAAAA
>NW_007249784.1:267410-271766 GCF_000164805.1 Carlito syrichta
GCCAGAGCTGGACGTGGTAGCTCTCACCTGTAATCCCAGCACTTTGAAAGGCTGAAGTGAGAGGACAGCCTGAGGCCAAGAGTTCAAAACCAGCCTGGGCAGCTTGGGGAGATAGCTCTACAATTAAAAAAAAAGTTACCCAGGTTCGGTGGTTCAGCCTGTAATCCCTCGCCTTGGGAGGCTGAGGTGAGTGAATTGCCTGAGCCCGTGGGTTCGAGACCCGCCTGGGCAACTTGGTGAGACTTCATCTCTACAATAAATCAAAAAATTAGCCGGGCGTGGTAGCGCGCACCTGGAGTTCCAGCTACTTGGAAGGCGGAGGTGGAAGGATCACCGGAGTCCAGCAAGTCGAGGCTGTGGTGGCCGGAAGCGTGCCACTGCATTCCAGTCTGGGTGACAGAGTGAGACGTCAACTCAAAAAAAAAAAAAAGTTAGCCAGGCATGGTGGCATGAACCTGTAGTTCCAGCTACTTGGAAGGCTGAGGCAGAAGGATCACCCGAGTCCAACAGGTCAAAGCTGTGGTGGCTGTGAGCATGCCTGTGTACCACAGCCTGGGTGACAGAGTGAGACTCCGACTCAAAAACAAAAACTAGTATTTAGCCAGATGTGGTGGCTCATGCCTGTAATCCCAGCACTTTGGGAAGTGGAGGTGAGAGGATTGCCTCAGCCAGGGATTTGAGATCAGCCCGGGCAACTTGGTAAGGCCTTGGCTCCACAATTAAAAATTCGTAATGTAGCTGGGCTCGGTGGCTCAGCCTGTAATCCCGGCACTTTGGGAGGCTGAGGTGAATGGATTGCCTGAGCCTGCAGGTTCGAGACCCATCTGGGCAACTTGGCGAGACCTCATCTCTACAATAAATCAAAAAATTAGCCGGGCATGGTAGTGCGCGCCTGTAGTTCCAGCTACTTGGAAGGCTGAGGCGGAAGGATTGCCGGAGCCCAGCAGGTCGAGGCTGCGGTGGCCGGGAGTGGCCAGTGCACTCCAGTCCGGGTGACAGAGTGAGACTCCAACTCAAAAAAAAAAAAAAAAAAAAAAAAAATCGTAATGTATTCTCATTGCATTGAATGTCAGCTTTGGCCATATCATAATTCTCCTATATGCTGACCTCTACTTCTGCATTCATTAATTGCTTCCCCTGACATATCTACCACACCGTATGCCATATTGATCTAATTCCACTAGTTTTATTTTGACTGATTGATTGATTTAAAAATGTAGTTTATTTAAAAGTAAATCAGAGAAAGAGAAGGGAGAGAAGATTCATCTCTCCAAAGTGGGGGAGGGGACCAAAGTCAGGAACCATGGTGACAGCCATAGCTCAAGGAGCACAGGCCACACCAGAGTCTAGCAAGGCAATGGCCCTTTTTATTTTTTTTTGAGTTGGAGTCTCACTCTGTCACCCAGGATGGAGTGCAGGGGCGCGCTCCTGGCCCCTGCAGCCTTGGCCTGCTGGACTCTGGCGATCCTTCTGCCTCAGCCTTCCAAGTAGCCAGAACTACAGATGTGAGTTACCACGCCTAGCCTGGGCTGGTCTTGAACCCATGGGCTCAGGCAATCCACTCACCTCAGCCTCCCAAAGGCACGGGATTACAGGCTGAGCCACTGAGCCCAGCCTGAGCAATCCTTTGAGAACAATATATTAAATAATTTTGGGAGCAGGGACTTGGAATAGGAGCTTGCTCTGTCACCCCATGCATCAATCTGGTATTGCAGTACCTCCAGGAGTGGTGTCCCCCCTCCCAACCCAGCTTTGGGAACTAGAAAAAAAGGAATGACTGCTGAAAATAATCAAATTGCTTTCAGCATCTGTTGATATGATCATATAATTTTTCTTTTAAAATTTACTATAATGAATTGTGTTGATAGATTCTCTGCTATTAACCAACTTTGTGCTTCTGGAACAAACTCTACTGGGTTGTAGTGTAATTACAAAATTAAATGTATTCATAAATTTTGAATTTATATTTATTTTTTGAGTCAGAGTCTCACTCTGTTGCCCAGGCTGGAGTGCAGTGCACACTCACAGCCACTGTAGCCTCTACCTGCTGTGTTCAGGCAATTCTTCTGCCTCAGTCTTCGAGGTAGCTTGAACTATAGGAGTGCGCCACCATGCCTGGCTAATTTTTGTTGATTTATTGTAGAGACTAAATCTCACCAAATTGCCCAGGCTGGTCTTGAACCCCTGAACTGAGGCAATCCTCTCATATTGGCCTCCCAAAGTACTGAAATTACAGGCATGAACCACTGTACCTGGTCTTTAACCATTTTTAAGTGTACAGTCCAGTGGCATTAAGTCTATTCATAAGATTGTATAACATTCAGCACCAACCATCTCCAGAACTCTTCATTTTTCCCCTTTTTATTTTAAAGATGTGGGGTACAATTCAGGGTTAAGTATATAAATGTTCATTACGCAGGCGCCCTTGTTGATGAGGTGTGCCATTCCCTCTCCTGGCAGAATTCCACTACTGCCAATCCTGTCCCCCAGAACTCTTCAGTCTTACAAAACTGAGACTCTGTCCCCACTAAACAATTCCCTAGTCCCTCTCTTCCCATATCTGTGTTTCAGAGCTCTCTTCTTTCCTTGTTCTTGTCTCTGCAAAGACTCACTCTGTCGCTCAGGTTGGAGTGCAGTGGCACGTTCAAGGCCACCGCAGCCTCGACTTGCTGGGCTCAGGTGATCCTTCTGCCTCAGCCTTCCAAGGAGCTGGAACTACAGGTATGCGCCACCATGCCCAGCTAATTTTTTTGTTTATTGTAGAGACGAGGTCTTGCCTAGTTGCTCAGGTTTGTCTCGAACCCGTGAGCTCAGGCAATCCTCTCACCTTGGCCTTCCAAAATGTTGGGATTATAAACGTGAGCCACAGTGCCCAGCCACCATGGGTTTTTTAAGTGTGAGAATAGGGGCCATGTCTGTCATAGATCCCCAGAGCCTGGAACAGACTTGGTACAAGGTAAGTCACCACAGAGTATGCAGACTAGATGGGATAGGTGACTGAACACAATCAGAGGAAAAAAGCCAGCAAGTGGAACCAGAGAGGTTAAGGACTCATTAAAGGTCACACAGCTCATAGCAGAGCTAGGTTTGAAATTCCAAACTTCATAATTCTCAATCCAGTGATTTATCAGCTCACAAAGAAGGGATTAGCAGCTAGGTGTGGTGGCACATGCCTGTAATCCCAGCACTCTGGGAGGTCAAGGTGAAAGGATTGCCTGAGCCCATGGGTTCGAGACCAGCTGGGGCAACTTGGTGAGATCTCATCTCTACAATAAATAAAAAAAATTAGCTGGGCGTGGTGGTGCGTGCCTGTAGTTCCAGCTACTTGGAAGGCTAAGGCTGAAGGATCGCCTGAACCCAGCAGGTCGAGGCTGCAGTGGCCGGGAATGTGCCACTGCACTCCAGCCAGGGCAACAGAGTGAGACTCCAACTCAAAATAAATAAATAAATAGCCTATACAATAAATCAAAAAAATTAGCCAGGCATGGTGGCACATGTCTGTGGTTCCAGCTACTTGGAAGGCTGAGGCAGAAGGATCATGAGTCTAGCAGGTAGAGGCTGTGATGGCTGTCAGCGTGCTACTGCACTCCAGCATGAGCGACAGAAAAAAAAAAAAAAAAAAAAAAAGAAGGGAAAGAAGATATTAGCAGAGTCAGAATGGATCTGCTTTCTTTTTTTTTTGAGTTGGAGTTTCACTCTGTCGCCCAGACTGGAGTGCAGTGGCACGCTCCTGGCCACCGCAACCTCCACCTACTGGGCTCCAGCGATTCTTCCGCCTCAGCCTTCCAAGTAGCTGGAACTATAGGTGGATGCTACCACGCCCAGTTAATTTTTTGATTTATTGTAGAGATGAGGTCTCACCAAGTTGCCCAGGTGGGTCTTAAACCTGCGGGCTCAGGCAATCCACTCACCTCAGTCTCCCAAAGGCGGGGGATTACAGGGGATCTGCTTTCTGAAGCAGTACAGTAGAAATAAAAACAGAGGGGTCACAATCTAGGAGAATGTTGAGAATAAAGGGCTGTTTGGCACTTACCAAAAAGGAAATTTTTATGCTGGGTGTGTTGGCTCATGCCTGTAATCCCAGCATTTAGGAAGGCCAAGGTGAGGATTGCTTGAGCCCAGGCGTTTGAGACCAGCCTGGACAACATAGCAAGACCCTGTCTCTACAAAAAAATTAACAAAATTAGCCAGGCATGGTAGTGCATGCCTGTAGTCCCAGTTTCTCAGGAGACTGAGGTGGAAGGATCCCCAGAGCCGAGGTCAAGGCTGTGCTGAGCCATGATCATGCAACTGCACTCCAGCCTGGGTGACACACTGAGAGTCTGACTCAAAAAAAAAAAAAAAAAAAAAAAGAAA